>NW_026988997.1:0-233989 GCF_030222135.1 Aotus nancymaae
GATTTAGAAGCAGATATTTCCCTGTGCTTACTGCTGTTTCTTCCATATGCCGGTAATGGGCTGAAAACGCCTGTTTTGGGACTCTGCAGAGAAAGTGTTTGCAGACTGCTGAATCCACACACGGGTTTAACACTGGAAGTTGAGTGCACACATTGACAACCGTTCTGTTAGATAGCTGCGTTTTGGATTTAGAAGCAGATATTTCCCTGTGCTTACTGCTGTTTCTTCCATATGCCGGTAATGGGCTGAAAACGCCTGTTTTGGGACTCTGCAGAGAAAGTGTTTGCAGACTGCTGAATCCACACACGGGTTTAACTCTGGAAGTTGAGTGCACACATTGACAACCGTTCTGTTAGATAGCTGCGTTTTGGATTTAGAAGCAGATATTTCCCTGGGCTTACTGCTGTTTCTTCCATATGCCGGTAATGGGCTGAAAACGCCTGTTTTGGGACTCTGCAGAGAAAGTGTTTGCAGACTGCTGAATCCACACACGGGTTTAACTCTGGAAGTTGAGTGCACACATTGACAACCGTTCTGTTAGATAGCTGCGTTTTGGATTTAGAAGCAGATATTTCCCTGTGCTTACTGCTGTTTCTTCCATATGCCGGTAATGGGCTGAAAACGCCTGTTTTGGGACTCTGCAGAGAAAGTGTTTGCAGACTGCTGAATCCACACACGGGTTTAACTCTGGAAGTTCAGTGCACACATTGACAACCGCTCTGTTAGATAGCTGCGTTTTGGATTTAGAAGCAGATATTTCCCTGTGCTTACTGCTGTTTCTTCCATATGCCGGTAATGGGCTGAAAACGCCTGTTTTGGGACTCTGCAGAGAAAGTGTTTGCAGACTGCTGAATCCACACACGGGTTTAACTCTGGAAGTTGAGTGCACACATTGACAACCGTTCTGTTAGATAGCTGCGTTTTGGATTTAGAAGCAGATATTTCCCTGTGCTTACTGCTGTTTCTTCCATATGCCGGTAATGGGCTGAAAACGCCTGTTTTGGGACTCTGCAGAGAAAGTGTTTGCAGACTGCTGAATCCACACACGGGTTTCACTCTGGAAGTTGAGTGCACACGTTGACAACCGTTCTGTTAGATAGCTGCGTTTTGGATTTAGAAGCAGATATTTCCCTGTGCTTACTGCTGTTTCTTCCATATGCCGGTAATGGGCTGAAAACGCCTATTTTGGGACTCTGCAGAGAAAGTGTTTGCAGACTGCTGAATCCACACACGGGTTTAACTCTGGAAGTTGAGTGCACACATTGACAACCGTTCTGTTAGATAGCTGCGTTTTGGATTTAGAAGCAGATATTTCCCTGTGCTTACTGCTGTTTCTTTCATATGCCGGTAATGGGCTGAAAACGCCTGTTTTGGGACTCTGCAGAGAAGATGTTTGCAGACTGCTGAATCCACACACGGGTTTAACTCTGGAAGTTGAGTGCACACATTGACAACCGTTCTGTTAGATAGCTGCGTTTTGGATTTAGAAGCAGATATTTCCCTGTGCTTACTGCTGTTTCTTCCATATGCCGGTAATGGGCTGAAAACGCCTGTTTTGGGACTCTGCAGAGAAAGTGTTTGCAGACTGCTGAATCCACACACGGGTTTAACTCTGGAAGTTGAGTGCACACATTGACAACCGTTCTGTTAGATAGCTGCGTTTTGGATTTAGAAGCAGATATTTCCCTGTGCTTACTGCTGTTTCTTCCATATGCCGGAAATGGGCTGAAAACGCCTGTTTTGGGACTCTGCAGAGAAAGTGTTTGCAGACTGCTGAATCCACACACGGGTTTAACTCTGGAAGTTGAGTGCACACATTGACAACCGTTCTGTTAGATAGCTGCGTTTTGGATTTAGAAGCAGATATTTCCCTGGGCTTACTGCTGTTTCTTCCATATGCCGGTAATGGGCTGAAAACGCCTGTTTTGGGACTCTGCAGAGAAAGTGTTTGCAGACTGCTGAATCCACACACGGGTTTAACTCTGGAAGTTGAGTGCACACATTGACAACCGTTCTGTTAGATAGCTGCGTTTTGGATTTAGAAGCAGATATTTCCCTGGGCTTACTGCTGTTTCTTCCATATGCCGGTAATGGGCTGAAAACGCCTGTTTTGGGACTCTGCAGAGAAATTGTTTGCAGACTGCTGAATCCACACACGGGTTTAACTCTGGAAGTTGAGTGCACACATTGACAACCGTTCTGTTAGATAGCTGCGTTTTGGATTTAGAAGCAGATATTTCCCTGTGCTTACTGCTGTTTCTTCCATATGCCGGTAATGGGCTGAAAACGCCTGTTTAGGGACTCTGCAGAGAAAGGGTTTGCAGACTGCTGAATCCACACACGGGTTTAACTCTGGAAGTTGAGTGCACACATTGACAACCGTTCTGTTAGATAGCTGCGTTTTGGATTTAGAAGCAGATATTTCCCTGTGCTTACTGCTGTTTCTTCCATATGCCGGTAATGGGCTGAAAACGCCTGTTTTGGGACTCTGCAGAGAAAGTGTTTGCAGACTGCTGAATCCACACACGGGTTTCACTCTGGAAGTTGAGTGCACACATTGACAACCGTTCTGTTAGATAGCTGCGTTTTGGATTTAGAAGCAGATATTTCCCTGTGCTTACTGCTGTTTCTTCCATATGCCGGAAATGGGCTGAAAACGCCTGTTTTGGGACTCTGCAGAGAAAGTGTTTGCAGACTGCTGAATCCACACACGGGTTTAACTCTGGAAGTTGAGTGCACACATTGACAACCGTTCTGTTAGATAGCTGCGTTTTGGATTTAGAAGCAGATATTTCCCTGGGCTTACTGCTGTTTCTTCCATATGCCGGTAATGGGCTGAAAACGCCTGTTTTGGGACTCTGCAGAGAAAGTGTTTGCAGACTGCTGAATCCACACACGGGTTTAAATCTGGAAGTTGAGTGCACACATTGACAACCGTTCTGTTAGATAGCTGCGTTTTGGATTTAGAAGCAGATATTTCCCTGTGCTTACTGCTGTTTCTTCCATATGCCGGTAATGGGCTGAAAACGCCTGTTTTGGGACTCTGCAGAGAAAGTGTTTGCAGACTGCTGAATCCACACACGGGTTTAACTCTGGAAGTTGAGTGCACACATTGACAACCGTTCTGTTAGATAGCTGCGTTTTAGATTTAGAAGCAGATATTTCCCTGGGCTTACTGCTGTTTCTTCCATATGCCGGTAATGGGCTGAAAACGCCTGTTTTGGGACTCTGCAGAGAAATTGTTTGCAGACTGCTGAATCCACACACGGGTTTAACTCTGGAAGTTGAGTGCACACATTGACAACCGTTCTGTTAGATAGCTGCGTTTTGGATTTAGAAGCAGATATTTCCCTGTGCTTACTGCTGTTACTTCCATATGCCGGTAATGGGCTGAAAACGCCTGTTTAGGGACTCTGCAGAGAAAGGGTTTGCAGACTGCTGAATCCACACACGGGTTTAACTCTGGAAGTTGAGTGCACACATTGACAACCGTTCTGTTAGATAGCTGCGTTTTGGATTTAGAAGCAGATATTTCCCTGTGCTTACTGCTGTTTCTTCCATATGCCGGTAATGGGCTGAAAACGCCTGTTTTGGGACTCTGCAGAGAAAGTGTTTGCAGACTGCTGAATCCACACACGGGTTTAACTCTGGAAGTTGAGTGCACACATTGACAACCGTTCTGTTAGATAGCTGCGTTTTGGATTTAGAAGCAGATATTTCCCTGTGCTTACTGCTGTTTCTTCCATATGCCGGTAATGGGCTGAAAACGCCTGTTTTGGGACTCTGCAGAGAAAGTGTTTGCAGACTGCTGAATCCACACACGGGTTTAACTCTGGAAGTTGAGTGCACACATTGACAACCGTTCTGTTAGATAGCTGCGTTTTGGATTTAGAGGCAGATATTTCCCTGTGCTTACTGCTGTTTCTTCCATATGCCGGTAATGGGCTGAAAACGCCTGTTTTGGGACTGTGCAGAGAAAGGGTTTGCAGACTGCTGAATCCACACACGGGTTTAACTCTGGAAGTTGAGTGCACACATTGACAACCGTTCTGTTAGATAGCTGCGTTTTGGATTTAGAAGCAGATATTTCCCTGTGCTTACTGCTGTTTCTTCCATATGCCGGTAATGGGCTGAAAACGCCTGTTTTGGGACTCTGCAGAGAAAGTGTTTGCAGACTGCTGAATTCACACACGGGTTTAACTCTGGAAGTTGAGTGCAGACATTGACAACCGTTCTGTTAGATAGCTGCGTTTTGGATTTAGAAGCAGATATTTCCCTGTGCTTACTGCTGTTTCTTCCATATGCCGGTAATGGGCTGAAAACGCCTGTTTTGGGACTCTGCAGAGAAAGTGTTTGCAGACTGCTGAATCCACACACGGGTTTAACTCTGGAAGTTGAGTGCACACATTGACAACCGTTCTGTTAGATAGCTGCGTTTTGGATTTAGAAGCAGATATTTCCCTGTGCTTACTGCTGTTACTTCCATATGCCGGTAATGGGCTGAAAACGCCTGTTTAGGGACTCTGCAGAGAAAGGGTTTGCAGACTGCTGAATCCACACACGGGTTTAACTCTGGAAGTTGAGTGCACACATTGACAACCGTTCTGTTAGATAGCTGCGTTTTGGATTTAGAAGCAGATATTTCCCTGTGCTTACTGCTGTTTCTTCCATATGCCGGTAATGGGCTGAAAACGCCTGTTTTGGGACTCTGCAGAGAAAGTGTTTGCAGACTGCTGAAACCACACACGGGTTTAACTCTGGAAGTTGAGTGCACACATTGACAACCGTTCTGTTAGATAGCTGCGTTTTGGATTTAGAAGCAGATATTTCCCTGTGCTTACTGCTGTTTCTTCCATATGCCGGTAATGGGCTGAAAACGCCTGTTTTGGGACTCTGCAGAGAAAGTGTTTGCAGACTGCTGAATCCACACACGGGTTTAACTCTGGAAGTTGAGTGCACACATTGACAACCGTTCTGTTAGATAGCTGCGTTTTGGATTTAGAGGCAGATATTTCCCTGTGCTTACTGCTGTTTCTTCCATATGCCGGTAATGGGCTGAAAACGCCTGTTTTGGGACTGTGCAGAGAAAGGGTTTGCAGACTGCTGAATCCACACACGGGTTTAACTCTGGAAGTTGAGTGCACACATTGACAACCGTTCTGTTAGATAGCTGCGTTTTGGATTTAGAAGCAGATATTTCCCTGTGCTTACTGCTGTTTCTTCCATATGCCGGTAATGGGCTGAAAACGCCTGTTTTGGGACTCTGCAGAGAAAGTGTTTGCAGACTGCTGAATTCACACACGGGTTTAACTCTGGAAGTTGAGTGCAGACATTGACAACCGTTCTGTTAGATAGCTGCGTTTTGGATTTAGAAGCAGATATTTCCCTGTGCTTACTGCTGTTTCTTCCATATGCCGGTAATGGGCTGAAAACGCCTGTTTTGGGACTCTGCAGAGAAAGTGTTTGCAGACTGCTGAATCCACACACGGGTTTAACTCTGGAAGTTGAGTGCACACATTGACAACCGTTCTGTTAGATAGCTGCGTTTTGGATTTAGAAGCAGATATTTCCCTGTGCTTACTGCTGTTTCTTCCATATGCCGGTAATGGGCTGAAAACGCCTGTTTGGGGACTCTGCAGAGAAAGTGTTTGCAGACTGCTGAATCCACACACGGGTTTAACTCTGGAAGTTGAGTGCACACATTGACAACCGTTCTGTTAGATAGCTGCGTTTTGGATTTAGAAGCAGATATTTCCCTGTGCTTACTGCTGTTTCTTCCATATGCCGGTAATGGGCTGAAAACGCCTGTTTTGGGACTCTGCAGAGAAAGTGTTTGCAGACTGCTGAATCCACACACGGGTTTAACTCTGGAAGTTGAGTGCACACATTGACAACCGTTCTGTTAGATAGCTGCGTTTTGGATTTAGAAGCAGATATTTCCCTGTGCTTACTGCTGTTTCTTCCATATGCCGGTAATGGGCTGAAAACGCCTGTTTTGGGACTCTGCAGAGAAAGTGTTTGCAGACTGCTGAATCCACACACGGGTTTAACTCTGGAAGTTGAGTGCACACATTGACAACCGTTCTGTTAGATAGCTGCGTTTTGGATTTAGAAGCAGATATTTCCCTGTGCTTACTGCTGTTACTTCCATATGCCGGTAATGGGCTGAAAACGCCTGTTTAGGGACTCTGCAGAGAAAGGGTTTGCAGACTGCTGAATCCACACACGGGTTTAACTCTGGAAGTTGAGTGCACACATTGACAACCGTTCTGTTAGATAGCTGCGTTTTGGATTTAGAAGCAGATATTTCCCTGGGCTTACTGCTGTTTCTTCCATATGCCGGTAATGGGCTGAAAACGCCTGTTTTGGGACTCTGCAGAGAAAGTGTTTGCAGACTGCTGAATCCACACACGGGTTTAACTCTGGAAGTTGAGTGCACACATTGACAACCGTTCTGTTAGATAGCTGCGTTTTGGATTTAGAAGCAGATATTTCCCTGTGCTTACTGCTGTTTCTTCCATATGCCGGTAATGGGCTGAAATCGCCTGTTTTGGGACTCTGCAGAGAAAGTGTTTGCAGACTGCTGAATCCACACACGGGTTTAACTCTGGAAGTTGAGTGCACACATTGACAACCGTTCTGTTAGATAGCTGCGTTTTGGATTTAGAAGCAGATATTTCCCTGGGCTTACTGCTGTTTCTTCCATATGCCGGTAATGGGCTGAAAACGCCTGTTTTGGGACTCTGCAGAGAAAGTGTTTGCAGACTGCTGAATCCACACACGGGTTTAACTCTGGAAGTTGAGTGCACACATTGACAACCGTTCTGTTAGATAGCTGCGTTTTGGATTTAGAAGCAGATATTTCCCTGTGCTTACTGCTGTTACTTCCATATGCCGGTAATGGGCTGAAAACGCCTGTTTTGGGACTCTGCAGAGAAAGTGTTTGCAGACTGCTGAATCCACACACGGGTTTAACTCTGGAAGTTGAGTGCACACATTGACAACCGTTCTGTTAGATAGCTGCGTTTTGGATTTAGAAGCAGATATTTCCCTGTGCTTACTGCTGTTACTTCCATATGCCGGTAATGGGCTGAAAACGCCTGTTTAGGGACTCTGCAGAGAAAGGGTTTGCAGACTGCTGAATCCACACACGGGTTTAACTCTGGAAGTTGAGTGCACACATTGACAACCGTTCTGTTAGATAGCTGCGTTTTGGATTTAGAAGCAGATATTTCCCTGTGCTTACTGCTGTTTCTTCCATATGCCGGTAATGGGCTGAAAACGCCTGTTTTGGGACTCTGCAGAGAAAGTGTTTGCAGACTGCTGAATCCACACACGGGTTTAACTCTGGAAGTTGAGTGCACACATTGACAACCGTTCTGTTAGATAGCTGCGTTTTGGATTTAGAAGCAGATATTTCCCTGTGCTTACTGCTGTTTCTTCCATATGCCGGTAATGGGCTGAAAACGCCTGTTTTGGGACTCTGCAGAGAAAGTGTTTGCAGACTGCTGAATCCACACACGGGTTTAACTCTGGAAGTTGAGTGCACACATTGACAACCGTTCTGTTAGATAGCTGCGTTTTGGATTTAGAGGCAGATATTTCCCTGTGCTTACTGCTGTTTCTTCCATATGCCGGTAATGGGCTGAAAACGCCTGTTTTGGGACTGTGCAGAGAAAGGGTTTGCAGACTGCTGAATCCACACACGGGTTTAACTCTGGAAGTTGAGTGCACACATTGACAACCGTTCTGTTAGATAGCTGCGTTTTGGATTTAGAAGCAGATATTTCCCTGTGCTTACTGCTGTTTCTTCCATATGCCGGTAATGGGCTGAAAACGCCTGTTTTGGGACTCTGCAGAGAAAGTGTTTGCAGACTGCTGAATTCACACACGGGTTTAACTCTGGAAGTTGAGTGCAGACATTGACAACCGTTCTGTTAGATAGCTGCGTTTTGGATTTAGAAGCAGATATTTCCCTGTGCTTACTGCTGTTTCTTCCATATGCCGGTAATGGGCTGAAAACGCCTGTTTTGGGACTCTGCAGAGAAAGTGTTTGCAGACTGCTGAATCCACACACGGGTTTAACTCTGGAAGTTGAGTGCACACATTGACAACCGTTCTGTTAGATAGCTGCGTTTTGGATTTAGAAGCAGATATTTCCCTGTGCTTACTGCTGTTTCTTCCATATGCCGGTAATGGGCTGAAAACGCCTGTTTGGGGACTCTGCAGAGAAAGTGTTTGCAGACTGCTGAATCCACACACGGGTTTAACTCTGGAAGTTGAGTGCACACATTGACAACCGTTCTGTTAGATAGCTGCGTTTTGGATTTAGAAGCAGATATTTCCCTGTGCTTACTGCTGTTTCTTCCATATGCCGGTAATGGGCTGAAAACGCCTGTTTTGGGACTCTGCAGAGAAAGTGTTTGCAGACTGCTGAATCCACACACGGGTTTAACTCTGGAAGTTGAGTGCACACATTGACAACCGTTCTGTTAGATAGCTGCGTTTTGGATTTAGAAGCAGATATTTCCCTGTGCTTACTGCTGTTTCTTCCATATGCCGGTAATGGGCTGAAAACGCCTGTTTTGGGACTCTGCAGAGAAAGTGTTTGCAGACTGCTGAATCCACACACGGGTTTAACTCTGGAAGTTGAGTGCACACATTGACAACCGTTCTGTTAGATAGCTGCGTTTTGGATTTAGAAGCAGATATTTCCCTGTGCTTACTGCTGTTTCTTCCATATGCCGGTAATGGGCTGAAATCGCCTGTTTTGGGACTCTGCAGAGAAAGTGTTTGCAGACTGCTGAATCCACACACGGGTTTACCTCTGGAAGTTGAGTGCACACATTGACAACCGTTCTGTTAGATAGCTGCGTTTTGGATTTAGAAGCAGATATTTCCCTGGGCTTACTGCTGTTACTTCCATATGCCGGTAATGGGCTGAAAACGCCTGTTTTGGGACTCTGCAGAGAAAGTGTTTGCAGACTGCTGAATCCACACACGGGTTTAACTCTGGAAGTTGAGTGCACACATTGACAACCGTTCTGTTAGATAGCTGCGTTTTGGATTTAGAAGCAGATATTTCCCTGTGCTTACTGCTGTTTCTTCCATATGCCGGTAATGGGCTGAAATCGCCTGTTTTGGGACTCTGCAGAGAAAGTGTTTGCAGACTGCTGAATCCACACACGGGTTTAACTCTGGAAGTTGAGTGCACACATTGACAACCGTTCTGTTAGATAGCTGCGTTTTGGATTTAGAAGCAGATATTTCCCTGGGCTTACTGCTGTTTCTTCCATATGCCGGTAATGGGCTGAAAACGCCTGTTTTGGGACTCTGCAGAGAAAGTGTTTGCAGACTGCTGAATCCACACACGGGTTTAACTCTGGAAGTTGAGTGCACACATTGACAACCGTTCTGTTAGATAGCTGCGTTTTGGATTTAGAAGCAGATATTTCCCTGTGCTTACTGCTGTTACTTCCATATGCCGGTAATGGGCTGAAAACGCCTGTTTTGGGACTCTGCAGAGAAAGTGTTTGCAGACTGCTGAATCCACACACGGGTTTAACTCTGGAAGTTGAGTGCACACATTGACAACCGTTCTGTTAGATAGCTGCGTTTTGGATTTAGAAGCAGATATTTCCCTGTGCTTACTGCTGTTACTTCCCTATGCCGGTAATGGGCTGAAAACGCCTGTTTTGGGACTCTGCAGAGATAGTGTTTGCAGACTGCTGAATCCACACACGGGTTTAACTCTGGAAGTTGAGTGCACACATTGACAACCGTTCTGTTAGATAGCTGCGTTTTGGATTTAGAGGCAGATATTTCCCTGTGCTTACTGCTGTTTCTTCCATATGCCGGTAATGGGCTGAAAACGCCTGTTTTGGGACTGTGCAGAGAAAGGGTTTGCAGACTGCTGAATCCACACACGGGTTTAACTCTGGAAGTTGAGTGCACACATTGACAACCGTTCTGTTAGATAGCTGCGTTTTGGATTTAGAAGCAGATATTTCCCTGTGCTTACTGCTGTTTCTTCCATATGCCGGTAATGGGCTGAAAACGCCTGTTTTGGGACTCTGCAGAGAAAGTGTTTGCAGACTGCTGAATTCACACACGGGTTTAACTCTGGAAGTTGAGTGCAGACATTGACAACCGTTCTGTTAGATAGCTGCGTTTTGGATTTAGAAGCAGATATTTCCCTGTGCTTACTGCTGTTTCTTCCATATGCCGGTAATGGGCTGAAAACGCCTGTTTTGGGACTCTGCAGAGAAAGTGTTTGCAGACTGCTGAATCCACACACGGGTTTAACTCTGGAAGTTGAGTGCACACATTGACAACCGTTCTGTTAGATAGCTGCGTTTTGGATTTAGAAGCAGATATTTCCCTGTGCTTACTGCTGTTTCTTCCATATGCCGGTAATGGGCTGAAAACGCCTGTTTGGGGACTCTGCAGAGAAAGTGTTTGCAGACTGCTGAATCCACACACGGGTTTAACTCTGGAAGTTGAGTGCACACATTGACAACCGTTCTGTTAGATAGCTGCGTTTTGGATTTAGAAGCAGATATTTCCCTGTGCTTACTGCTGTTTCTTCCATATGCCGGTAATGGGCTGAAAACGCCTGTTTTGGGACTCTGCAGAGAAAGTGTTTGCAGACTGCTGAATCCACACACGGGTTTAACTCTGGAAGTTGAGTGCACACATTGACAACCGTTCTGTTAGATAGCTGCGTTTTGGATTTAGAAGCAGATATTTCCCTGTGCTTACTGCTGTTTCTTCCCTATGCCGGTAATGGGCTGAAAACGCCTGTTTTGGGACTCTGCAGAGAAAGTGTTTGCAGACTGCTGAATCCACACACGGGTTTAACTCTGGAAGTTGAGTGCACACATTGACAACCGTTCTGTTAGATAGCTGCGTTTTGGATTTAGAAGCAGATATTTCCCTGTGCTTACTGCTGTTTCTTCCATATGCCGGTAATGGGCTGAAATCGCCTGTTTTGGGACTCTGCAGAGAAAGTGTTTGCAGACTGCTGAATCCACACACGGGTTTACCTCTGGAAGTTGAGTGCACACATTGACAACCGTTCTGTTAGATAGCTGCGTTTTGGATTTAGAAGCAGATATTTCCCTGGGCTTACTGCTGTTTCTTGCATATGCCGGTAATGGGCTGAAAACGCCTGTTTTGGGACTCTGCAGAAAAAGTGTTTGCAGACTGCTAAATCCACACACGGGTTTATCTCTGGAAGTTGAGTGCACACATTGACAACCGTTCTGTTAGATAGCTGCGTTTTGGATTTAGAAGCAGATATTTCCCTGTGCTTACTGCTGTTTCTTCCATATGCCGGTAATGGGCTGAAAACGCCTGTTTTGGGACTCTGAAGAGAAAGTGTTTGCAGACTGCTGAATCCACACACGGGTTTCACTCTGGAAGTTGAGTGCACACATTGACAACCGTTCTGTTAGATAGCTGCGTTTTGGATTTAGAAGCAGATATTTCCCTGGGCTTACTGCTGTTTCTTCCATATGCCGGTAATGGGCTGAAAACGCCTGTTTTGGGACTCTGCAGAGAAAGTGTTTGCAGACTGCTGAATCCACACACGGGTTTAACTCTGGAAGTTGAGTGCACACATTGACAACCGTTCTGTTAGATAGCTGCGTTTTTGATTTAGAAGCAGATATTTCCCTGTGCTTACTGCTGTTTCTTCCATATGCCGGTAATGGGCTGAAAACGCCTGTTTTGGGACTCTGCAGAAAAAGTGTTTGCAGACTGCTGAATCCACACACGGGTTTAACTCTGGAAGTTGAGTGCACACATTGACAACCGTTCTGTTAGATAGCTGCGTTTTGGATTTAGAAGCAGATATTTCCCTGTGCTTACTGCTGTTTCTTCCATATGCCGGTAATGGGCTGAAAACGCCTGTTTTGGGACTCTGCAGAGAAAGTGTTTGCAGACTGCTGAATCCACACACGCGTTTAACTCTGGAAGTTGAGTGCACACATTGACAACCGTTCTGTTAGATAGCTGCGTTTTGGATTTAGAAGCAGATATTTCCCTGTGCTTACTGCTGTTTCTTCCATATGCCGGTAATGGGCTGAAAACGCCTGTTTTGGGACTCTGCAGAGAAAGTGTTTGCAGACTGCTGAATCCACACACGGGTTTAACTCTGGAAGTTGAGTGCACACATTGACAACCGTTCTGTTAGATAGCTGCGTTTTGGATTTAGAAGCAGATATTTCCCTGTGCTTACTGCTGTTTCTTCCATATGCCGGTAATGGGCTGAAAACGCCTGTTTTGGGACTCTGCAGAGAAAGTGTTTGCAGACTGCTGAATCCACACACGGGTTTAACTCTGGAAGTTGAGTGCACACATTGACAACCGTTCTGTTAGATAGCTGCGTTTTGGATTTAGAAGCAGATATTTCCCTGGGCTTACTGCTGTTTCTTCCATATGCCGGTAATGGGCTGAAAACGCCTGTTTTGGGACTCTGCAGAGAAAGTCTTTGCAGACTGCTGAATCCACACACGGGTTTAACTCTGGAAGTTGAGTGCACACATTGACAACCGTTCTGTTAGATAGCTGCGTTTTGGATTTAGAAGCAGATATTTCCCTGTGCTTACTGCTGTTTCTTCCATATGCCGGTAATGGGCTGAAAACGCCTGTTTTGGGACTCTGCAGAGAAAGTGTTTGCAGACTGCTGAATCCACACACGGGTTTAACTCTGGAAGTTCAGTGCACACATTGACAACCGCTCTGTTAGATAGCTGCGTTTTGGATTTAGAAGCAGATATTTCCCTGTGCTTACTGCTGTTTCTTCCATATGCCGGTAATGGGCTGAAAACGCCTGTTTTGGGACTCTGCAGAGAAAGTGTTTGCAGACTGCTGAATCCACACACGGGTTTAACTCTGGAAGTTGAGTGCACACATTGACAACCGTTCTGTTAGATAGCTGCGTTTTGGATTTAGAAGCAGATATTTCCCTGTGCTTACTGCTGTTTCTTCCATATGCCGGTAATGGGCTGAAAACGCCTGTTTTGGGACTCTGCAGAGAAAGTGTTTGCAGACTGCTGAATCCACACACGGGTTTCACTCTGGAAGTTGAGTGCACACATTGACAACCGTTCTGTTAAATAGCTGCGTTTTGGATTTAGAAGCAGATATTTCCCTGTGCTTACTGCTGTTTCTTCCATATGCCGGTAATGGGCTGAAAACGCCTATTTTGGGACTCTGCAGAGAAAGTGTTTGCAGACTGCTGAATCCACACACGGGTTTAACTCTGGAAGTTGAGTGCACACATTGACAACCGTTCTGTTAGATAGCTGCGTTTTGGATTTAGAAGCAGATATTTCCCTGTGCTTACTGCTGTTTCTTTCATATGCCGGTAATGGGCTGAAAACGCCTGTTTTGGGACTCTGCAGAGAAGATGTTTGCAGACTGCTGAATCCACACACGGGTTTAACTCTGGAAGTTGAGTGCACACATTGACAACCGTTCTGTTAGATAGCTGCGTTTTGGATTTAGAAGCAGATATTTCCCTGTGCTTACTGCTGTTTCTTCCATATGCCGGTAATGGGCTGAAAACGCCTGTTTTGGGACTCTGCAGAGAAAGTGTTTGCAGACTGCTGAATCCACACACGGGTTTAACTCTGGAAGTTGAGTGCACACATTGACAACCGTTCTGTTAGATAGCTGCGTTTTGGATTTAGAAGCAGATATTTCCCTGTGCTTACTGCTGTTTCTTCCATATGCCGGTAATGGGCTGAAAACGCCTGTTTTGGGACTCTGCAGAGAAAGTGTTTGCAGACTGCTGAATCCACACACGGGTTTAACTCTGGAAGTTGAGTGCACACATTGACAACCGTTCTGTTAGATAGCTGCGTTTTGGATTTAGAAGCAGATATTTCCCTGTGCTTACTGCTGTTTCTTCCATATGCCGGTAATGGGCTGAAAACGCCTGTTTTGGGACTCTGCAGAGAAAGTGTTTGCAGACTGCTGAATCCACACACGGGTTTAACTCTAAAAGTTGAGTGCACACATTGACAACCATTCTGTTAGATAGCTGCGTTTTGGATTTAGAAGCAGATATTTCCCTGTGCTTACTGCTGTTTCTTCCATATGCCGGTAATGGGCTGAAAACGCCTGTTTTGGGACTCTGCAGAGAAAGTGTTTGAAGACTGCTGAATCCACACACGGGTTTAACTCTGGAAGTTGAGTGCACACATTGTCAAGCGTTCTGTTAGATAGCTGCGTTTTGGATTTAGAAGCAGATATTTCCCTGTGCTTACTGCTGTTTCTTCCATATGCCGGTAATGGGCTGAAAACGCCTGTTTTGGGACTCTGCAGAGAAAGTGTTTGCAGACTGCTGAATCCACACACGGGTTTAACTCTGGAAGTTGAGTGCACACATTGACAACCGTTCTGTTAGATAGCTGCGTTTTGGATTTAGAAGCAGATATTTCCCTGTGCTTACTGCTGTTTCTTCCATATGCCGGTAATGGGCTGAAAACGCCTGTTTTGGGACTCTGCAGAGAAAGTGTTTGCAGACTGCTGAATCCACACACGGGTTTAACTCTGGAAGTTGAGTGCACACATTGACAACCGTTCTGTTAGATAGCTGCGTTTTGGATTTAGAAGCAGATATTTCCCTGTGCTTACTGCTGTTTCTTCCATATGCCGGTAATGGGCTGAAAACGCCTGTTTTGGGACTCTGCAGAGAAAGTGTTTGCAGACTGCTGAATCCACACACGGGTTTAACTCTAAAAGTTGAGTGCACACATTGACAACCATTCTGTTAGATAGCTGCGTTTTGGATTTAGAAGCAGATATTTCCCTGTGCTTACTGCTGTTTCTTCCATATGCCGGTAATGGGCTGAAAACGCCTGTTTTGGGACTCTGCAGAGAAAGTGTTTGAAGACTGCTGAATCCACACACGGGTTTAACTCTGGAAGTTGAGTGCACACATTGTCAAGCGTTCTGTTAGATAGCTGCGTTTTGGATTTAGAAGCAGATATTTCCCTGTGCTCACTTCTGTTTCTTCCATATGCCGGTAATGGGCTGAAAACGCCTGTTTTGGGACTCTGCAGAGAAAGTGTTTGCAGACTGCTGAATCCACACACGGGTTTAACTCTGGAAGTTGAGTGCACACATTGACAACCGTTCTGTTAGATAGCTGTGTTTTGGATTTAGAAGCAGATATTTCCCTGGGCTTACTGCTGTTTCTTCCATATGCCGGTAATGGGCTGAAAACGCCTGTTTTGGGACTCTGCAGAGAAAGTGTTTGCAGACTGCTGAATCCACACACGGGTTTAACTCTGGAAGTTGAGTGCACACATTGACAACCGTTCTGTTAGATAGCTGCGTTTTGGATTTAGAAGCAGATATTTCCCTGGGCTTACTGCTGTTTCTTCCATATGCCGGTAATGGGCTGAAAACGCCTGTTTTGGGACTCTGCAGAGAAAGTGTTTGCAGACTGCTGAATCCACACACGGGTTTAACTCTGGAAGTTGAGTGCACACATTGACAACCGTTCTGTTAGATAGCTGCGTTTTTGATTTAGAAGCAGATATTTCCCTGTGCTTACTGCTGTTTCTTCCATATGCCGGTAATGGGCTGAAAACGCCTGTTTTGGGACTCTGCAGAAAAAGTGTTTGCAGACTGCTGAATCCACACACGGGTTTAACTCTGGAAGTTGAGTGCACACATTGACAACCGTTCTGTTAGATAGCTGCGTTTTGGATTTAGAAGCAGATATTTCCCTGTGCTTACTGCTGTTTCTTCCATATGCCGGTAATGGGCTGAAAACGCCTGTTTTGGGACTCTGCAGAGAAAGTGTTTGCAGACTGCTGAATCCACACACGCGTTTAACTCTGGAAGTTGAGTGCACACATTGACAACCGTTCTGTTAGATAGCTGCGTTTTGGATTTAGAAGCAGATATTTCCCTGTGCTTACTGCTGTTTCTTCCATATGCCGGTAATGGGCTGAAAACGCCTGTTTTGGGACTCTGCAGAGAAAGTGTTTGCAGACTGCTGAATCCACACACGGGTTTAACTCTGGAAGTTGAGTGCACACATTGACAACCGTTCTGTTAGATAGCTGCGTTTTGGATTTAGAAGCAGATATTTCCCTGTGCTTACTGCTATTTCTTCCATATGCCGGTAATGGGCTGAAAACGCCTGTTTTGGGACTCTGCAGAGAAAGTGTTTGCAGACTGCTGAATCCACACACGGGTTTAACTCTGGAAGTTGAGTGCACACATTGACAACCGTTCTGTTAGATAGCTGCGTTTTGGATTTAGAAGCAGATATTTCCCTGGGCTTACTGCTGTTTCTTCCATATGCCGGTAATGGGCTGAAAACGCCTGTTTTGGGACTCTGCAGAGAAAGTCTTTGCAGACTGCTGAATCCACACACGGGTTTAACTCTGGAAGTTGAGTGCACACATTGACAACCGTTCTGTTAGATAGCTGCGTTTTGGATTTAGAAGCAGATATTTCCCTGTGCTTACTGCTGTTTCTTCCATATGCCGGTAATGGGCTGAAAACGCCTGTTTTGGGACTCTGCAGAGAAAGTGTTTGCAGACTGCTGAATCCACACACGGGTTTAACTCTGGAAGTTCAGTGCACACATTGACAACCGCTCTGTTAGATAGCTGCGTTTTGGATTTAGAAGCAGATATTTCCCTGTGCTTACTGCTGTTTCTTCCATATGCCGGTAATGGGCTGAAAACGCCTGTTTTGGGACTCTGCAGAGAAAGTGTTTGCAGACTGCTGAATCCACACACGGGTTTAACTCTGGAAGTTGAGTGCACACATTGACAACCGTTCTGTTAGATAGCTGCGTTTTGGATTTAGAAGCAGATATTTCCCTGTGCTTACTGCTGTTTCTTCCATATGCCGGTAATGGGCTGAAAACGCCTGTTTTGGGACTCTGCAGAGAAAGTGTTTGCAGACTGCTGAATCCACACACGGGTTTCACTCTGGAAGTTGAGTGCACACATTGACAACCGTTCTGTTAAATAGCTGCGTTTTGGATTTAGAAGCAGATATTTCCCTGTGCTTACTGCTGTTTCTTCCATATGCCGGTAATGGGCTGAAAACGCCTATTTTGGGACTCTGCAGAGAAAGTGTTTGCAGACTGCTGAATCCACACACGGGTTTAACTCTGGAAGTTGAGTGCACACATTGACAACCGTTCTGTTAGATAGCTGCGTTTTGGATTTAGAAGCAGATATTTCCCTGTGCTTACTGCTGTTTCTTTCATATGCCGGTAATGGGCTGAAAACGCCTGTTTTGGGACTCTGCAGAGAAGATGTTTGCAGACTGCTGAATCCACACACGGGTTTAACTCTGGAAGTTGAGTGCACACATTGACAACCGTTCTGTTAGATAGCTGCGTTTTGGATTTAGAAGCAGGTATTTCCCTGTGCTTACTGCTGTTTCTTCCATATGCCGGTAATGGGCTGAAAACGCCTGTTTTGGGACTCTGCAGAGAAAGTGTTTGCAGACTGCTGAATCCACACACGGGTTTAACTCTGGAAGTTGAGTGCACACATTGACAACCGTTCTGTTAGATAGCTGCGTTTTGGATTTAGAAGCAGATATTTCCCTGTGCTTACTGCTGTTTCTTCCATATGCCGGTAATGGGCTGAAAACGCCTGTTTTGGGACTCTGCAGAGAAAGTGTTTGCAGACTGCTGAATCCACACACGGGTTTAACTCTGGAAGTTGAGTGCACACATTGACAACCGTTCTGTTAGATAGCTGCGTTTTGGATTTAGAAGCAGATATTTCCCTGGGCTTACTGCTGTTTCTTCCATATGCCGGTAATGGGCTGAAAACGCCTGTTTTGGGACTCTGCAGAGAAAGTGTTTGCAGACTGCTGAATCCACACACGGGTTTAACTCTGGAAGTTGAGTGCACACATTGACAACCGTTCTGTTAGATAGCTGCGTTTTGGATTTAGAAGCAGATATTTCCCTGTGCTTACTGCTGTTTCTTCCATATGCCGGTAATGGGCTGAAAACGCCTGTTTTGGGACTCTGCAGAGAAAGTGTTTGCAGACTGCTGAATCCACACACGGGTTTAACTCTGGAAGTTGAGTGCACACATTGACAACCGCTCTGTTAGATAGCTGCGTTTTGGATTTAGAAGCAGATATTTCCCTGGGCTTACTGCTGTTTCTTCCATATGCCGGTAATGGGCTGAAAACGCCTGTTTTCGGACTCTGCAGAGAAAGTGTTTGCAGACTGCTGAATCCACACACGGGTTTAACTCTGGAAGTTGAGTGCACACATTGACAACCGTTCTGTTAGATAGCTGCGTTTTGGATTTAGAAGCAGATATTTCCCTGGGCTTACTGCTGTTTCTTCCATATGCCGGTAATGGGCTGAAAACGCCTGTTTTGGGACTCTGCAGAGAAAGTGTTTGCAGACTGCTGAATCCACACACGGGTTTAACTCTGGAAGTTGAGTGCACACATTGACAACCGTTCTGTTAGATAGCTGCGTTTTGGATTTAGAAGCAGATATTTCCCTGTGCTTACTGCTGTTTCTTCCATATGCCGGTAATGGGCTGAAAACGCCTATTTTGGGACTCTGCAGAGAAAGTGTTTGCAGACTGCTGAATCCACACACGGGTTTAACTCTGGAAGTTGAGTGCACACATTGACAACCGTTCTGTTAGATAGCTGCGTTTTGGATTTAGAAGCAGATATTTCCCTGTGCTTACTGCTGTTTCTTTCATATGCCGGTAATGGGCTGAAAACGCCTGTTTTGGGACTCTGCAGAGAAGATGTTTGCAGACTGCTGAATCCACACACGGGTTTAACTCTGGAAGTTGAGTGCACACATTGACAACCGTTCTGTTAGATAGCTGCGTTTTGGATTTAGAAGCAGATATTTCCCTGTGCTTACTGCTGTTTCTTCCATATGCCGGTAATGGGCTGAAAACGCCTGTTTTGGGACTCTGCAGAGAAAGTGTTTGCAGACTGCTGAATCCACACACGGGTTTAACTCTAAAAGTTGAGTGCACACATTGACAACCATTCTGTTAGATAGCTGCGTTTTGGATTTAGAAGCAGATATTTCCCTGTGCTTACTGCTGTTTCTTCCATATGCCGGTAATGGGCTGAAAACGCCTGTTTTGGGACTCTGCAGAGAAAGTGTTTGCAGACTGCTGAATCCACACACGGGTTTAACTCTAAAAGTTGAGTGCACACATTGACAACCATTCTGTTAGATAGCTGCGTTTTGGATTTAGAAGCAGATATTTCCCTGTGCTTACTGCTGTTTCTTCCATATGCCGGTAATGGGCTGAAAACGCCTGTTTTGGGACTCTGCAGAGAAAGTGTTTGAAGACTGCTGAATCCACACACGGGTTTAACTCTGGAAGTTGAGTGCACACATTGTCAAGCGTTCTGTTAGATAGCTGCGTTTTGGATTTAGAAGCAGATATTTCCCTGTGCTCACTGCTGTTTCTTCCATATGCCGGTAATGGGCTGAAAACGCCTGTTTTGGGACTCTGCAGAGAAAGTGTTTGCAGACTGCTGAATCCACACACGGGTTTAACTCTGGAAGTTGAGTGCACACATTGACAACCGTTCTGTTAGATAGCTGTGTTTTGGATTTAGAAGCAGATATTTCCCTGGGCTTACTGCTGTTTCTTCCATATGCCGGTAATGGGCTGAAAACGCCTGTTTTGGGACTCTGCAGAGAAAGTGTTTGCAGACTGCTGAATCCACACACGGGTTTAACTCTGGAAGTTGAGTGCACACATTGACAACCGTTCTGTTAGATAGCTGCGTTTTGGATTTAGAAGCAGATATTTCCCTGGGCTTACTGCTGTTTCTTCCATATGCCGGTAATGGGCTGAAAACGCCTGTTTTGGGACTCTGCAGAGAAAGTGTTTGCAGACTGCTGAATCCACACACGGGTTTAACTCTGGAAGTTGAGTGCACACATTGACAACCGTTCTGTTAGATAGCTGCGTTTTGGATTTAGAAGCAGATATTTCCCTGTGCTTACTGCTGTTTCTTCCGTATGCCGGTAATGGGCTGAAAACGCCTATTTTGGGACTCTGCAGAGAAAGTGTTTGCAGACTGCTGAATCCACACACGGGTTTAACTCTGGAAGTTGAGTGCACACATTGACAACCGTTCTGTTAGATAGCTGCGTTTTGGATTTAGAAGCAGATATTTCCCTGTGCTTACTGCTGTTTCTTTCATATGCCGGTAATGGGCTGAAAACGCCTGTTTTGGGACTCTGCAGAGAAGATGTTTGCAGACTGCTGAATCCACACACGGGTTTAACTCAGGAAGTTGAGTGCACACATTGACAACCGTTCTGTTAGATAGCTGCGTTTTGGATTTAGAAGCAGATATTTCCCTGTGCTTACTGCTGTTTCTTCCATATGCCGGTAATGGGCTGAAAACGCCTGTTTTGGGACTCTGCAGAGAAAGTGTTTGCAGACTGCTGAATCCACACACGGGTTTAACTCTGGAAGTTGAGTGCACACATTGACAACCGTTCTGTTAGATAGCTGCGTTTTGGATTTAGAAGCAGATATTTCCCTGTGCTTACTGCTGTTTCTTCCATATGCCGGTAATGGGCTGAAAACGCCTGTTTTGGGACTCTGCAGAGAAAGTGTTTGCAGACTGCTGAATCCACACACGGGTTTAACTCTGGAAGTTGAGCGCACACATTGACAACCGTTCTGTTAGATAGCTGCGTTTTGGATTTAGAAGCAGATATTTCCCTGTGCTTACTGCTGTTTCTTCCATATGCCGGTAATGGGCTGAAAACGCCTGTTTTGGGACTCTGCAGAGAAAGTGTTTGCAGACTGCTGAATCCACACACGGGTTTAACTCTGGAAGTTGAGTGCACACATTGACAACCGTTCTGTTAGAGAGCTGCGTTTTTGATTTAGAAGCAGATATTTCCCTGTGCTTACTGCTGTTTCTTCCATATGCCGGTAATGGGCTGAAAACGCCTGTTTTGGGACTCTGCAGAGAAAGTGTTTGCAGACTGCTGAATCCACACACGGGTTTAACTCTGGAAGTTGAGTGCACACATTGACAACCGTTCTGTTAGAGAGCTGCGTTTTTGATTTAGAAGCAGATATTTCCCTGTGCTTACTGCTGTTTCTTCCATATGCCGGTAATGGGCTGAAAACGCCTGTTTAGGGACTCTGCAGAGAAAGTGTTTGCAGACTGCTGAATCCACACACGGGTTTAACTCTGGAAGTTGAGTGCACACATTGACAACCGTTCTGTTAGATAGCTGCGTTTTTGATTTAGAAGCAGATATTTCCCTGTGCTTACTGCTGTTTCTTCCATATGCCGGTAATGGGCTGAAAACGCCTGTTTTGGGACTCTGCAGAGAAAGTGTTTGCAGACTGCTGAATCCACACACGGGTTTAACTCTGGAAGTTGAGTGCACACATTGACAACCGTTCTGTTAGATAGCTGCGTTTTGGATTTAGAAGCAGATATTTCCCTGTGCTTACTGCTGTTTCTTCCATATGCCGGTAATGGGCTGAAAACGCCTGTTTTGGGACTCTGCAGAGAAAGTGTTTGCAGACTGCTGAATCCACACACGGGTTTAACTCTGGAAGTTGAGTGCACACATTGACAACCGCTCTGTTAGATAGCTGCGTTTTGGATTTAGAAGCAGATATTTCCCTGTGCTTACTGCTGTTTCTTCCATATGCCGGTAATGGGCTGAAAACGCCTGTTTTGGGACTCTGCAGAGAAAGTGTTTGCAGACTGCTGAATCCACACACGGGTTTAACTCTGGAAGTTGAGTGCACACATTGACAACCGTTCTGTTAGATAGCTGCGTTTTGGATTTAGAAGCAGATATTTCCCTGTGCTTACTGCTGTTTCTTCCATATGCCGGTAATGGGCTGAAAACGCCTGTTTTGGGACTCTGCAGAGAAAGTGTTTGCAGACTGCTGAATCCACACACGGGTTTCACTCTGGAAGTTGAGTGCACACATTGACAACCGTTCTGTTAGATAGCTGCGTTTTGGATTTAGAAGCAGATATTTCCCTGTGCTTACTGCTGTTTCTTCCATATGCCGGTAATGGGCTGAAAACGCCTGTTTTGGGACTCTGCAGAGAAAGTGTTTGCAGACTGCTGAATCCACACACGGGTTTCACTCTGGAAGTTGAGTGCACACATTGACAACCGTTCTGTTAGATAGCTGCGTTTTGGATTTAGAAGCAGATATTTCCCTGTGCTTACTGCTGTTTCTTCCATATGCCGGTAATGGGCTGAAAACGCCTGTTTTGGGACTCAGCAGAGAAAGTGTTTGCAGACTGCTGAATCCACACACGGGTTTAACTCTGGAAGTTGAGTGCACACATTGACAACCGTTCTGTTAGATAGCTGCGTTTTGGATTTAGAAGCAGATATTTCCCTGTGCTTACTGCTGTTTCTTCCATATGCTGGTAATGGGCTGAAAACGCCTGTTTTGGGACTCTGCAGAGAAGATGTTTGCAGACTGCTGAATCCACACACGGGTTTAACTCTGGAAGTTGAGTGCACACAATGACAACCGTTCTGTTAGATAGCTGCGTTTTGGATTTAGAAGCAGATATTTCCCTGTGCTTACTGCTGTTTCTTCCATATGCCGGTAATGGGCTGAAAACGCCTGTTTTGGGACTCTGCAGAGAAAGTGTTTGCAGACTGCTGAATCCACACACGGGTTTAACTCTGGAAGTTGAGTGCACACATTGACAACCGTTCTGTTAGATAGCTGCGTTTTGGATTTAGAAGCAGATATTTCCCTGTGCTTACTGCTGTTTCTTCCATATGCCGGTAATGGGCTGAAAACGCCTGTTTTGGGACTCTGCAGAGAAAGTGTTTGCAGACTGCTGAATCCACACACGGGTTTAACTCTGGAAGTTGAGTGCACACATTGACAACCGTTCTGTTAGATCTGCGTTTTTGATTTAGAAGCAGATATTTCCCTGTGCATACTGCTGTTTCTTCCATATGCCGGTAATGGGCTGAAAACGCCTGTTTTGGGACTCTGCAGAAAAAGTGTTTGCAGACTGCTAAATCCACACACGGGTTTATCTCTGGAAGTTGAGTGCACACATTGACAACCGTTCTGTTAGATAGCTGCGTTTTCGATTTAGAAGCAGATATTTCCCTGTGCTTACTGCTGTTTCTTCCATATGCCGGTAATGGGCTGAAAACGCCTGTTTTGGGACTCTGCAGAGAAAGTGTTTGCAGACTGCTGAATCCACACACGGGTTTAACTCTGGAAGTTGAGTGCACACATTGACAACCGTTCTGTTAGATAGCTGCGTTTTGGATTTAGAAGCAGATATTTCCCTGTGCTTACTGCTGTTTCTTCCATATGCCGGTAATGGGCTGAAAACGCCTGTTTTGGGACTCTGCAGAGAAAGTGTTTGCAGACTGCTGAATCCACACACGGGTTTAACTCTGGAAGTTGAGTGCACACATTGACAACCGTTCTGTTAGATAGCTGCGTTTTGGATTTAGAAGCAGATATTTCCCTGTGCTTACTGCTGTTTCTTCCATATGCCGGTAATGGGCTGAAAAACGCCTGTTTTGGGACTCTGCAGAGAAAGTGTTTGCAGACTGCTGAATCCACACACGGGTTTCACTCTGGAAGTTGAGTGCACACATTGACAACCGTTCTGTTAGATAGCTGCGTTTTGGATTTAGAAGCAGATATTTCCCTGTGCTTACTGCTGTTTCTTCCATATGCCGGTAATGGGCTGAAAACGCCTGTTTTGGGACTCTGCAGAGAAAGTGTTTGCAGACTGCTGAATCCACACACGGGTTTAACTCTGGAAGTTGAGTGCACACATTGACAACCGTTCTGTTAGATAGCTGCGTTTTGGATTTAGAAGCAGATATTTCCCTGTGCTTACTGCTGTTTCTTCCATATGCCGGTAATGGGCTGAAAACGCCTGTTTTGGGGACTCTGCAGAGAAAGTGTTTGCAGACTGCTGAATCCACACACGGGTTTAACTCTGGAAGTTGAGTGCACACATTGACAACCGTTCTGTTAGATAGCTGCGTTTTGGATTTAGAAGCAGATATTTCCCTGTGCTTACTGCTGTTTCTTCCATATGCCGGTAATGGGCTGAAAACGCCTGTTTTGGGACTCTGCAGAGAAAGTGTTTGCAGACTGCTGAATCCACACACGGGTTTAACTCTGGAAGTTGAGTGCACACATTGACAACCGTTCTGTTAGATAGCTGCGTTTTTGATTTAGAAGCAGATATTTCCCTGTGCTTACTGCTGTTTCTTGCATATGCCGGTAATGGGCTGAAAACGCCTGTTTTGGGACTCTGCAGAAAAAGTGTTTGCAGACTGCTGAATCCACACACGGGTTTAACTCTGGAAGTTGAGTGCACACATTGACAACCGTTCTGTTAGATAGCTGCGTTTTGGATTTAGAAGCAGATATTTCCCTGTGCTTACTGCTGTTTCTTCCATATGCCGGTAATGGGCTGAAAACGCCTGTTTTGGGACTCTGCAGAGAAAGTGTTTGCAGACTGCTGAATCCACACACGCGTTTAACTCTGGAAGTTGAGTGCACACATTGACAACCGTTCTGTTAGATAGCTGCGTTTTGGATTTAGAAGCAGATATTTCCCTGTGCTTACTGCTGTTTCTTCCATATGCCGGTAATGGGCTGAAAACGCCTGTTTTGGGACTCTGCAGAGAAAGTGTTTGCAGACTGCTGAATCCACACACGGGTTTAACTCTGGAAGTTGAGTGCACACATTGACAACCGTTCTGTTAGATAGCTGCGTTTTGGATTTAGAAGCAGATATTTCCCTGTGCTTACTGCTGTTTCTTCCATATGCCGGTAATGGGCTGAAAACGCCTGTTTTGGGACTCTGCAGAGAAAGTGTTTGCAGACTGCTGAATCCACACACGGGTTTAACTCTGGAAGTTGAGTGCACACATTGACAACCGTTCTGTTAGATAGCTGCGTTTTTGATTTAGAAGCAGATATTTCCCTGTGCATACTGCTGTTTCTTCCATATGCCGGTAATGGGCTGAAAACGCCTGTTTTGGGACTCTGCAGAAAAAGTGTTTGCAGACTGCTAAATCCACACACGGGTTTATCTCTGGAAGTTGAGTGCACACATTGACAACCGTTCTGTTAGATAGCTGCGTTTTGGATTTAGAAGCAGATATTTCCCTGTGCTTACTGCTGTTTCTTCCATATGCCGGTAATGGGCTGAAAACGCCTGTTTTGGGACTCTGCAGAGAAAGTGTTTGCAGACTGCTGAATCCACACACGGGTTTAACTCTGGAAGTTGAGTGCACACATTGACAACCGTTCTGTTAGATAGCTGCGTTTTGGATTTAGAAGCAGATATTTCCCTGTGCTTACTGCTGTTTCTTCCATATGCCGGTAATGGGCTGAAAACGCCTGTTTTGGGACTCTGCAGAGAAAGTGTTTGCAGACTGCTGAATCCACACACGGGTTTAACTCTGGAAGTTGAGTGCACACATTGACAACCGTTCTGTTAGATAGCTGCGTTTTGGATTTAGAAGCAGATATTTCCCTGTGCTTACTGCTGTTTCTTCCATATGCCGGGTAATGGGCTGAAAACGCCTGTTTTGGGACTCTGCAGAGAAAGTGTTTGCAGACTGCTGAATCCACACACGGGTTTCACTCTGGAAGTTGAGTGCACACATTGACAACCGTTCTGTTAAATAGCTGCGTTTTGGATTTAGAAGCAGATATTTCCCTGTGCTTACTGCTGTTTCTTCCATATGCCGGTAATGGGCTGAAAACGCCTATTTTGGGACTCTGCAGAGAAAGTGTTTGCAGACTGCTGAATCCACACACGGGTTTAACTCTGGAAGTTGAGTGCACACATTGACAACCGTTCTGTTAGATAGCTGCGTTTTGGATTTAGAAGCAGATATTTCCCTGTGCTTACTGCTGTTTCCTTCATATGCCGGTAAATGGGCTGAAAACGCCTGTTTTGGGACTCTGCAGAGAAGATGTTTGCAGACTGCTGAATCCACACACGGGTTTAACTCTGGAAGTTGAGTGCACACATTGACAACCGTTCTGTTAGATAGCTGCGTTTTGGATTTAGAAGCAGATATTTCCCTGTGCTTACTGCTGTTTCTTCCATATGCCGGTAATGGGCTGAAAACGCCTGTTTTGGGACTCTGCAGAGAAAGTGTTTGCAGACTGCTGAATCCACACACGGGTTTAACTCTGGAAGTTGAGTGCACACATTGACAACCGTTCTGTTAGATAGCTGCGTTTTGGATTTAGAAGCAGATATTTCCCTGTGCTTACTGCTGTTTCTTCCATATGCCGGTAATGGGCTGAAAACGCCTGTTTTGGGACTCTGCAGAGAAAGTGTTTGCAGACTGCTGAATCCACACACGGGTTTAACTCTGGAAGTTGAGTGCACACATTGACAACCGTTCTGTTAGATAGCTGCGTTTTGGATTTAGAAGCAGATATTTCCCTGGGCTTACTGCTGTTTCTTCCATATGCCGGTAATGGGCTGAAAACGCCTGTTTTGGGACTCTGCAGAGAAAGTGTTTGCAGACTGCTGAATCCACACACGGGTTTAACTCTGGAAGTTGAGTGCACACATTGACAACCGTTCTGTTAGATAGCTGCGTTTTGGATTTAGAAGCAGATATTTCCCTGTGCTTACTGCTGTTTCTTCCATATGCCGGTAATGGGCTGAAAACGCCTGTTTTGGGACTCTGCAGAGAAAGTGTTTGCAGACTGCTGAATCCACACACGGGTTTAACTCTGGAAGTTGAGTGCACACATTGACAACCGTTCTGTTAGATAGCTGCGTTTTGGATTTAGAAGCAGATATTTCCCTGGGCTTACTGCTGTTTCTTCCATATGCCGGTAATGGGCTGAAAACGCCTGTTTTGGGACTCTGCAGAGAAAGTGTTTGCAGACTGCTGAATCCACACACGGGTTTAACTCTGGAAGTTGAGTGCACACATTGACAACCGTTCTGTTAGATAGCTGCGTTTTGGATTTAGAAGCAGATATTTCCCTGTGCTTACTGCTGTTACTTCCATATGCCGGTAATGGGCTGAAAACGCCTGTTTAGGGACTCTGCAGAGAAAGGGTTTGCAGACTGCTGAATCCACACACGGATTTAACTCTGGAAGTTGAGTGCACACATTGACAACCGTTCTGTTAGATAGCTGCGTTTTGGATTTAGAAGCAGATATTTCCCTGTGCTTACTGCTGTTTCTTCCATATGCCGGTAATGGGCTGAAAACGCCTGTTTTGGGACTCTGCAGAGAAAGTGTTTGCAGACTGCTGAATCCACACACGGGTTTAACTCTGGAAGTTGAGTGCACACATTGACACCCGTTCTGTTAGATAGCTGCGTTTTGGATTTAGAAGCAGATATTTCCCTGTGCTTACTGCTGTTTCTTCCATATGCCGGTAATGGGCTGAAAACGCCTGTTTTGGGACTCTGCAGAGAAAGTGTTTGCAGACTGCTGATTCCACACACGGGTTTAACTCTGGAAGTTGAGTGCACACATTGACAACCGTTCTGTTAGATAGCTGCGTTTTGGATTTAGAAGCAGATATTTCCCTGTGCTTACTGCTGTTTCTTCCATATGCCGGTAATGGGCTGAAAACGCCTGTTTTGGGACTCTGCAGAGAAAGTGTTTGCAGACTGCTGAATCCACACACGGGTTTAACTCTGGAAGTTGAGTGCACACATTGACAACCGTTCTGTTAGATAGCTGCGTTTTGGATTTAGAAGCAGATATTTCCCTGTGCTTACTGCTGTTTCTTCCATATGCCGGTAATGGGCTGAAAACGCCTGTTTTGGGACTCTGCAGAGAAAGTGTTTGCAGACTGCTGAATCCACACACGGGTTTAACTCTGGAAGTTGAGTGCACACATTGACAACCGTTCTGTTAGATAGCTGCGTTTTGGATTTAGAGGCAGATATTTCCCTGTGCTTACTGCTGTTTCTTCCATATGCCGGTAATGGGCTGAAAACGCCTGTTTTGGGACTGTGCAGAGAAAGGGTTTGCAGACTGCTGAATCCACACACGGGTTTAACTCTGGAAGTTGAGTGCACACATTGACAACCGTTCTGTTAGATAGCTGCGTTTTGGATTTAGAAGCAGATATTTCCCTGTGCTTACTGCTGTTTCTTCCATATGCCGGTAATGGGCTGAAAACGCCTGTTTTGGGACTCTGCAGAGAAAGTGTTTGCAGACTGCTGAATCCACACACGGGTTTAACTCTGGAAGTTGAGTGCACACATTGACAACCGTTCTGTTAGATAGCTGCGTTTTGGATTTAGAAGCAGATATTTCCCTGTGCTTACTGCTGTTTCTTCCATATGCCGGTAATGGGCTGAAAACGCCTGTTTTGGGACTCTGCAGAGAAAGTGTTTGCAGACTGCTGAATCCACACACGGGTTTAACTCTGGAAGTTGAGTGCACACATTGACAACCGTTCTGTTAGATAGCTGCGTTTTGGATTTAGAAGCAGATATTTCCCTGTGCTTACTGCTGTTTCTTCCATATGCCGGTAATGGGCTGAAAACGCCTGTTTTGGGACTCTGCAGAGAAAGTGTTTGCAGACTGCTGAATCCACACACGGGTTTAACTCTGGAAGTTGAGTGCACACATTGACAACCGTTCTGTTAGATAGCTGCGTTTTGGATTTAGAAGCAGATACTTCTCTGGGCTTACTGCTGTTTCTTCCATATGCCGGTAATGGGCTGGAAAACGCCTGTTTTGGGACTCAGCAGAGAAAGTGTTTGCAGACTGCTGAATCCACACACGGGTTTAACTCTGGAAGTTGAGTGCACACATTGACAACCGTTCTGTTAGATAGCTGCGTTTTGGATTTAGAAGCAGATATTTCCCTGTGCTTACTGCTGTTTCTTCCATATGCCGTAATGGGCTGAAAACGCCTGTTTTGGGACTCTGCAGAGAAGATGTTTGCAGACTGCTGAATCCACACACGGGTTTAACTCTGGAAGTTGAGTGTACACATTGACAACCGTTCTGTTAGATAGCTGCGTTTTGGATTTAGAAGCAGATATTTCCCTGTGCTTACTGCTGTTTCTTCCATATGCCGGTAATGGGCTGAAAACGCCTGTTTTGGGACTCTGCAGAGAAAGTGTTTGCAGAGTGCTGAATCCACACACGGGTTTAACTCTGGAAGTTGAGTGCACACATTGACAACCGTTCTGTTAGATAGCTGCGTTTTGGATTTAGAAGCAGATATTTCCCTGTGCTTACTGCTGTTTCTTCCATATGCCGGTAATGGGCTGAAAACGCCTGTTTTGGGACTCTGCAGAGAAAGTGTTTGCAGACTGCTGAATCCACACACGCGTTTAACTCTGGAAGTTGAGTGCACACATTGACAACCGTTCTGTTAGATAGCTGCGTTTTGGATTTAGAAGCAGATATTTCCCTGGGCTTACTGCTGTTTCTTCCATATGCCGGTAATGGGCTGAAAACGCCTGTTTTGGGACTCTGCAGAGAAAGTGTTTGCAGACTGCTGAATCCACACACGGGTTTAACTCTGGAAGTTGAGTGCACACATTGACAACCGTTCTGTTAGATAGCTGCGTTTTGGATTTAGAAGCAGATATTTCCCTGTGCTTACTGCTGTTTCTTCCATATGCCGGTAATGGGCTGAAAACGCCTGTTTTGGGACTCTGCAGAGAAAGTGTTTGCAGACTGCTGAATCCACACACGGGTTTAACTCTGGAAGTTGAGTGCACACATTGACAACCGTTCTGTTAGATAGCTGCGTTTTGGATTTAGAAGCAGATATTTCCCTGGGCTTACTGCTGTTTCTTCCATATGCCGGTAATGGGCTGAAAACGCCTGTTTTGGGACTCCTGCAGAGAAAGTGTTTGCAGACTGCTGAATCCACACACGGGTTTAACTCTGGAAGTTGAGTGCACACATTGACAACCGTTCTGTTAGATAGCTGCGTTTTGGATTTAGAAGCAGATATTTCCCTGTGCTTACTGCTGTTTCTTCCATATGCCGGTAATGGGCTGAAAACGCCTGTTTTGGGACTCTGCAGAGAAAGTGTTTGCAGACTGCTGAATCCACACACGGGTTTAACTCTGGAAGTTCAGTGCACACATTGACAACCGCTCTGTTAGATAGCTGCGTTTTGGATTTAGAAGCAGATATTTCCCTGTGCTTACTGCTGTTTCTTCCATATGCCGGTAATGGGCTGAAAACGCCTGTTTTGGGACTCTGCAGAGAAAGTGTTTGCAGACTGCTGAATCCACACACGGGTTTAACTCTGGAAGTTCAGTGCACACATTGACAACCGTTCTGTTAGATAGCTGCGTTTTGGATTTAGAAGCAGATATTTCCCTGTGCTTACTGCTGTTTCTTCCATATGCCGGTAATGGGCTGAAAACGCCTGTTTTGGGACTCTGCAGAGAAAGTGTTTGCAGACTGCTGAATCCACACACGGGTTTCACTCTGGAAGTTGAGTGCACACATTGACAACCGTTCTGTTAAATAGCTGCGTTTTGGATTTAGAAGCAGATATTTCCCTGTGCTTACTGCTGTTTCTTCCATATGCCGGTAATGGGCTGAAAACGCCTATTTTGGGACTCTGCAGAGAAAGTGTTTGCAGACTGCTGAATCCACACACGGGTTTAACTCTGGAAGTTGAGTGCACACATTGACAACCGTTCTGTTAGATAGCTGCGTTTTGGATTTAGAAGCAGATATTTCCCTGTGCTTACTGCTGTTTCTTTCATATGCCGGTAATGGGCCGAAAACGCCTGTTTTGGGACTCTGCAGAGAAGATGTTTGCAGACTGCTGAATCCACACACGGGTTTAACTCTGGAAGTTGAGTGCACACATTGACAACCGTTCTGTTAGATAGCTGCGTTTTGGATTTAGAAGCAGATATTTCCCTGTGCTTACTGCTGTTTCTTCCATATGCCGGTAATGGGCTGAAAACGCCTGTTTTGGGACTCTGCAGAGAAAGTGTTTGCAGACTGCTGAATCCACACACGGGTTTAACTCTGGAAGTTGAGTGCACACATTGACAACCGTTCTGTTAGATAGCTGCGTTTTGGATTTAGAAGCAGATATTTCCCTGTGCTTACTGCTGTTTCTTCCATATGCCGGTAATGGGCTGAAAACGCCTGTTTTGGGACTCTGCAGAGAAAGTGTTTGCAGACTGCTGAATCCACACACGGGTTTAACTCTGGAAGTTGAGTGCACACATTGACAACCGTTCTGTTAGATAGCTGCGTTTTGGATTTAGAAGCAGATATTTCCCTGGGCTTACTGCTGTTTCTTCCATATGCCGGTAATGGGCTGAAAACGCCTGTTTTGGGACTCTGCAGAGAAAGTGTTTGCAGACTGCTGAATCCACACACGGGTTTAACTCTGGAAGTTGAGTGCACACATTGACAACCGTTCTGTTAGATAGCTGCGTTTTGGATTTAGAAGCAGATATTTCCCTGTGCTTACTGCTGTTTCTTCCATATGCCGGTAATGGGCTGAAAACGCCTGTTTTGGGACTCTGCAGAGAAAGTGTTTGCAGACTGCTGAATCCACACACGGGTTTAACTCTGGAAGTTGAGTGCACACATTGACAACCGTTCTGTTAGATAGCTGCGTTTTGGATTTAGAAGCAGATATTTCCCTGGGCTTACTGCTGTTTCTTCCATATGCCGGTAATGGGCTGAAAACGCCTGTTTTGGGACTCTGCAGAGAAAGTGTTTGCAGACTGCTGAATCCACACACGGGTTTAACTCTGGAAGTTGAGTGCACACATTGACAACCGTTCTGTTAGATAGCTGCGTTTTGGATTTAGAAGCAGATATTTCCCTGTGCTTACTGCTGTTACTTCCATATGCCGGTAATGGGCTGAAAACGCCTGTTTAGGGACTCTGCAGAGAAAGGGTTTGCAGACTGCTGAATCCACACACGGATTTAACTCTGGAAGTTGAGTGCACACATTGACAACCGTTCTGTTAGATAGCTGCGTTTTGGATTTAGAAGCAGATATTTCCCTGTGCTTACTGCTGTTTCTTCCATATGCCGGTAATGGGCTGAAAACGCCTGTTTTGGGACTCTGCAGAGAAAGTGTTTGCAGACTGCTGAATCCACACACGGGTTTAACTCTGGAAGTTGAGTGCACACATTGACACCCGTTCTGTTAGATAGCTGCGTTTTGGATTTAGAAGCAGATATTTCCCTGTGCTTACTGCTGTTTCTTCCATATGCCGGTAATGGGCTGAAAACGCCTGTTTTGGGACTCTGCAGAGAAAGTGTTTGCAGACTGCTGATTCCACACACGGGTTTAACTCTGGAAGTTGAGTGCACACATTGACAACCGTTCTGTTAGATAGCTGCGTTTTGGATTTAGAAGCAGATATTTCCCTGTGCTTACTGCTGTTTCTTCCATATGCCGGTAATGGGCTGAAAACGCCTGTTTTGGGACTCTGCAGAGAAAGTGTTTGCAGACTGCTGAATCCACACACGCGTTTAACTCTGGAAGTTGAGTGCACACATTGACAACCGTTCTGTTAGATAGCTGCGTTTTGGATTTAGAAGCAGATATTTCCCTGGGCTTACTGCTGTTTCTTCCATATGCCGGTAATGGGCTGAAAACGCCTGTTTTGGGACTCTGCAGAGAAAGTGTTTGCAGACTGCTGAATCCACACACGGGTTTAACTCTGGAAGTTGAGTGCACACATTGACAACCGTTCTGTTAGATAGCTGCGTTTTGGATTTAGAGGCAGATATTTCCCTGTGCTTACTGCTGTTTCTTCCATATGCCGGTAATGGGCTGAAAACGCCTGTTTTGGGACTGTGCAGAGAAAGGGTTTGCAGACTGCTGAATCCACACACGGGTTTAACTCTGGAAGTTGAGTGCACACATTGACAACCGTTCTGTTAGATAGCTGCGTTTTGGATTTAGAAGCAGATATTTCCCTGTGCTTACTGCTGTTTCTTCCATATGCCGGTAATGGGCTGAAAACGCCTGTTTTGGGACTCTGCAGAGAAAGTGTTTGCAGACTGCTGAATCCACACACGGGTTTAATTCTGGAAGTTGAGTGCACACATTGACAACCGTTCTGTTAGATAGCTGCGTTTTGGATTTAGAAGCAGATATTTCCCTGTGCTTACTGCTGTTTCTTCCATATGCCGGTAATGGGCTGAAAACGCCTGTTTTGGGACTCTGCAGAGAAAGTGTTTGCAGACTGCTGAATCCACACACGGGTTTAACTCTGGAAGTTGAGTGCACACATTGACAACCGTTCTGTTAGATAGCTGCGTTTTGGATTTAGAAGCAGATATTTCCCTGTGCTTACTGCTGTTTCTTCCATATGCCGGTAATGGGCTGAAAACGCCTGTTTTGGGACTCTGCAGAGAAAGTGTTTGCAGACTGCTGAATCCACACACGGGTTTAACTCTGGAAGTTGAGTGCACACATTGACAACCGTTCTGTTAGATAGCTGCGTTTTGGATTTAGAAGCAGATACTTCTCTGGGCTTACTGCTGTTTCTTCCATATGCCGGTAATGGGCTGAAAACGCCTGTTTTGGGACTCAGCAGAGAAAGTGTTTGCAGACTGCTGAATCCACACACGGGTTTAACTCTGGAAGTTGAGTGCACACATTGACAACCGTTCTGTTAGATAGCTGCGTTTTGGATTTAGAAGCAGATATTTCCCTGTGCTTACTGCTGTTTCTTCCATATGCCGGTAATGGGCTGAAAACGCCTGTTTTGGGACTCTGCAGAGAAGATGTTTGCAGACTGCTGAATCCACACACGGGTTTAACTCTGGAAGTTGAGTGTACACATTGACAACCGTTCTGTTAGATAGCTGCGTTTTGGATTTAGAAGCAGATATTTCCCTGTGCTTACTGCTGTTTCTTCCATATGCCGGTAATGGGCTGAAAACGCCTGTTTTGGGACTCTGCAGAGAAAGTGTTTGCAGAGTGCTGAATCCACACACGGGTTTAACTCTGGAAGTTGAGTGCACACATTGACAACCGTTCTGTTAGATAGCTGCGTTTTGGATTTAGAAGCAGATATTTCCCTGTGCTTACTGCTGTTTCTTCCATATGCCGGTAATGGGCTGAAAACGCCTGTTTTGGGACTCTGCAGAGAAAGTGTTTGCAGACTGCTGAATCCACACACGCGTTTAACTCTGGAAGTTGAGTGCACACATTGACAACCGTTCTGTTAGATAGCTGCGTTTTGGATTTAGAAGCAGATATTTCCCTGGGCTTACTGCTGTTTCTTCCATATGCCGGTAATGGGCTGAAAACGCCTGTTTTGGGACTCTGCAGAGAAAGTGTTTGCAGACTGCTGAATCCACACACGGGTTTAACTCTGGAAGTTGAGTGCACACATTGACAACCGTTCTGTTAGATAGCTGCGTTTTGGATTTAGAAGCAGATATTTCCCTGTGCTTACTGCTGTTTCTTCCATATGCCGGTAATGGGCTGAAAACGCCTGTTTTGGGACTCTGCAGAGAAAGTGTTTGCAGACTGCTGAATCCACACACGGGTTTAACTCTGGAAGTTGAGTGCACACATTGACAACCGTTCTGTTAGATAGCTGCGTTTTGGATTTAGAAGCAGATATTTCCCTGGGCTTACTGCTGTTTCTTCCATATGCCGGTAATGGGCTGAAAACGCCTGTTTTGGGACTCTGCAGAGAAAGTGTTTGCAGACTGCTGAATCCACACACGGGTTTAACTCTGGAAGTTGAGTGCACACATTGACAACCGTTCTGTTAGATAGCTGCGTTTTGGATTTAGAAGCAGATATTTCCCTGTGCTTACTGCTGTTTCTTCCATATGCCGGTAATGGGCTGAAAACGCCTGTTTTGGGACTCTGCAGAGAAAGTGTTTGCAGACTGCTGAATCCACACACGGGTTTAACTCTGGAAGTTCAGTGCACACATTGACAACCGCTCTGTTAGATAGCTGCGTTTTGGATTTAGAAGCAGATATTTCCCTGTGCTTACTGCTGTTTCTTCCATATGCCGGTAATGGGCTGAAAACGCCTGTTTTGGGACTCTGCAGAGAAAGTGTTTGCAGACTGCTGAATCCACACACGGGTTTAATTCTGGAAGTTGAGTGCACACATTGACAACCGTTCTGTTAGATAGCTGCGTTTTGGATTTAGAAGCAGATATTTCCGTGTGCTTACTGCTGTTTCTTCCATATGCCGGTAATGGGCTGAAAACGCCTGTTTTGGGACTCTGCAGAGAAAGTGTTTGCAGACTGCTGAATCCACACACGGGTTTCACTCTGGAAGTTGAGTGCACACATTGACAACCGTTCTGTTAAATAGCTGCGTTTTGGATTTAGAAGCAGATATTTCCCTGTGCTTACTGCTGTTTCTTCCATATGCCGGTAATGGGCTGAAAACGCCTGTTTTGGGACTCTGCAGAGAAAGTGTTTGCAGACTGCTGAATCCACACACGGGTTTAACTCTGGAAGTTGAGTGCACACATTGACAACCGTTCTGTTAGATAGCTGCGTTTTGGATTTAGAAGCAGATATTTCCCTGGGCTTACTGCTGTTTCTTCCATATGCCGGTAATGGGCTGAAAACGCCTGTTTAGGGACTCTGCAGAGAAAGTGTTTGCAGACTGCTGAATCCACACACGGGTTTAATTCTGGAAGTTGAGTGCACACATTGACAACCGTTCTGTTAGATAGCTGCGTTTTGGATTTAGAAGCAGATATTTCCCTGTGCTTACTGCTGTTTCTTCCATATGCCGGTAATGGGCTGAAAACGCCTGTTTTGGGACTCTGCAGAGAAAGTGTTTGCAGACTGCTGAATCCACACACGGGTTTAACTCTGGAAGTTGAGTGCACACATTGACAACCGTTCTGTTAGATAGCTGCGTTTTGGATTTAGAAGCAGATATTTCCCTGGGCTTACTGCTGTTTCTTCCATATGCCGGTAATGGGCTGAAAACGCCTGTTTTGGGACTCTGCAGAGAAAGTGTTTGCAGACTGCTGAATCCACACACGGGTTTAACTCTGCAAGTTGAGTGCACACATTGACAACCGTTCTGTTAGATAGCTGCGTTTTGGATTTAGAAGCAGATATTTCCCTGTGCTTACTGCTGTTACTTCCATATGCTGGTAATGGGCTGAAAACGCCTGTTTAGGGACTCTGCAGAGAAAGGGTTTGCAGACTGCTGAATCCACACACGGGTTTAACTCTGGAAGTTGAGTGCACACATTGACAACCGTTCTGTTAGATAGCTGCGTTTTGGATTTAGAAGCAGATATTTCCCTGTGCTTACTGCTGTTTCTTCCATATGCCGGTAATGGGCTGAAAACGCCTGTTTTGGGACTCTGCAGAGAAAGTGTTTGCAGACTGCTGAATCCACACACGGGTTTAACTCTGGAAGTTGAGTGCACACATTGACACCCGTTCTGTTAGATAGCTGCGTTTTGGATTTAGAAGCAGATATTTCCCTGTACTTACTGCTGTTTCTTCCATATGCCGGTAATGGGCTGAAAACGCCTGTTTTGGGACTCTGCAGAGAAAGTGTTTGCAGACTGCTGATTCCACACACGGGTTTAACTCTGGAAGTTGAGTGCACACATTGACAACCGTTCTGTTAGATAGCTGCGTTTTGGATTTAGAAGCAGATATTTCCCTGTGCTTACTGCTGTTTCTTCCATATGCCGGTAATGGGCTGAAAACGCCTGTTTTGGGACTCTGCAGAGAAAGTGTTTGCAGACTGCTGAATCCACACACGGGTTTAACTCTGGAAGTTGAGTGCACACATTGACAACCGTTCTGTTAGATAGCTGCGTTTTGGATTTAGAAGCAGATATTTCCCTGTGCTCACTGCTGTTTCTTCCATATGCCGGTAATGGGCTGAAAACGCCTGTTTTGGGACTCTGCAGAGAAAGTGTTTGCAGACTGCTGAATCCACACACGGGTTTAACTCTGGAAGTTGAGTGCACACATTGACAACCGTTCTGTTAGATAGCTGCGTTTTGGATTTAGAGGCAGATATTTCCCTGTGCTTACTGCTGTTTCTTCCATATGCCGGTAATGGGCTGAAAACGCCTGTTTTGGGACTGTGCAGAGAAAGGGTTTGCAGACTGCTGAATCCACACACGGGTTTAACTCTGGAAGTTGAGTGCACACATTGACAACCGTTCTGTTAGATAGCTGCGTTTTGGATTTAGAAGCAGATATTTCCCTGTGCTTACTGCTGTTTCTTCCATATGCCGGTAATGGGCTGAAAACGCCTGTTTTGGGACTCTGCAGAGAAAGTGTTTGCAGACTTCTGAATCCACACACGGGTTTAACTCTGGAAGTTGAGTGCACACATTGACAACCGTTCTGTTAGATAGCTGCGTTTTGGATTTAGAAGCAGATATTTCCCTGTGCTTACTGCTGTTTCTTCCATATGCCGGTAATGGGCTGAAAACGCCTGTTTTGGGACTCTGCAGAGAAAGTGTTTGCAGACTGCTGAATCCACACACGGGTTTAACTCTGGAAGTTGAGTGCACACATTGACAACCGTTCTGTTAGATAGCTGCGTTTTGGATTTAGAAGCAGATATTTCCCTGTGCTTACTGCTGTTTCTTCCATATGCCGGTAATGGGCTGAAAACGCCTGTTTTGGGACTCTGCAGAGAAAGTGTTTGCAGACTGCTGAATCCACACACGGGTTTAACTCTGGAAGTTGAGTGCACACATTGACACCCGTTCTGTTAGATAGCTGCGTTTTGGATTTAGAAGCAGATATTTCCCTGTGCTTACTGCTGTTTCTTCCATATACCGGTAATGGGCTGAAAACGCCTGTTTTGGGACTCTGCAGAGAAAGTGTTTGCAGACTGCTGAATCCACACACGGGTTTAACTCTGGAAGTTGAGTGCACACATTGACAACCGTTCTGTTAGATAGCTGCGTTTTGGATTTAGAAGCAGATATTTCCCTGTGCTTACTGCTGTTTCTTCCATATGCCGGTAATGGGCTGAAAACGCCTGTTTTGGGACTCTGCAGAGAAAGTGTTTGCAGACTGCTGAATCCACACACGGGTTTAACTCTGGAAGTTGAGTGCACACATTGACAACCGTTCTGTTAGATAGCTGCGTTTTGGATTTAGAAGCAGATATTTCCCTGTGCTTACTGCTGTTTCTTCCATATGCCGGTAATGGGCTGAAAACGCCTGTTTTGGGACTCTGCAGAGAAAGTGTTTGCAGACTGCTGAATCCACACACGGGTTTAACTCTGGAAGTTGAGTGCACACATTGACAACCGTTCTGTTAGATAGCTGCGTTTTGGATTTAGAAGCAGATATTTCCCTGTGCTTACTGCTGTTTCTTCCATATGCCGGTAATGGGCTGAAAACGCCTGTTTTGGGACTCTGCAGAGAAAGTGTTTGCAGAGTGCTGAATCCACACACGGGTTTAACTCTGGAAGTTGAGTGCACACATTGACAACCGTTCTGTTAGATAGCTGCGTTTTGGATTTAGAAGCAGATATTTCCCTGGGCTTACTGCTGTTTCTTCCATATGCCGGTAATGGGCTGAAAACGCCTGTTTTGGGACTCTGCAGAGAAAGTGTTTGCAGACTGCTGAATCCACACACGGGTTTAACTCTGGAAGTTGAGTGCACACATTGACAACCGTTCTGTTAGATAGCTGCGTTTTGGATTTAGAAGCAGATATTTCCCTGTGCTTACTGCTGTTACTTCCATATGCCGGTAATGGGCTGAAAACGCCTGTTTTGGGACTCTGCAGAGAAAGGGTTTGCAGACTGCTGAATCCACACACGGGTTTAACTCTGGAAGTTGAGTGCACACATTGACAACCGTTCTGTTAGATAGCTGCGTTTTGGATTTAGAAGCAGATATTTCCCTGTGCTTACTGCTGTTTCTTCCATATGCCGGTAATGGGCTGAAAACGCCTGTTTTGGGACTCTGCAGAGAAAGTGTTTGCAGACTGCTGAATCCACACACGGGTTTAACTCTGGAAGTTGAGTGCACACATTGACAACCGTTCTGTTAGATAGCTGCGTTTTGGATTTAGAAGCAGATATTTCCCTGTGCTTACTGCTGTTTCTTCCATATGCCGGTAATGGGCTGAAAACGCCTGTTTTGGGACTCTGCAGAGAAAGTGTTTGCAGACTGCTGAATCCACACACGGGTTTAACTCTGGAAGTTGAGTGCACACATTGACACCCGTTCTGTTAGATAGCTGCGTTTTGGATTTAGAAGCAGATATTTCCCTGTGCTTACTGCTGTTTCTTCCATATGCCGGTAATGGGCTGAAAACGCCTGTTTTGGGACTCTGCAGAGAAAGTGTTTGCAGACTGCTGAATCCACACACGGGTTTCACTCTGGAACTTGAGTGCACACATTGACAACCGTTCTGTTAGATAGCTGCGTTTTGGATTTAGAAGCAGATATTTCCCTGTGCTTACTGCTGTTTCTTCCATATGCCGGTAATGGGCTGAAAACGCCTGTTTTGGGACTCTGCAGAGAAAGTGTTTGCAGACTGCTGAATCCACACACGGGTTTAACTCTGGAAGTTGAGTGCACACATTGACAACCGTTCTGTTAGATAGCTGCGTTTTGGATTTAGAAGCAGATATTTCCCTGTGCTTACTGCTGTTTCTTCCATATGCCGGTAATGGGCTGAAAACGCCTGTTTTGGGACTCTGCAGAGAAAGTGTTTGCAGACTGCTGAATCCACACACGGGTTTAACTCTGGAAGTTGAGTGCACACATTGACAACCGTTCTGTTAGATAGCTGCGTTTTGGATTTAGAAGCAGATACTTCCCTGGGCTTACTGCTGTTTCTTCCATATGCCGGTAATGGGCTGAAAACGCCTGTTTTGGGACTCTGCAGAGAAAGTGTTTGCAGACTGCTGAATCCACACACGGGTTTAACTCTGGAAGTTGAGTGCACACATTGACAACCGTTCTGTTAGATAGCTGCGTTTTGGATTTAGAAGCAGATATTTCCCTGTGCTTACTGCTGTTTCTTCCATATGCCGGTAATGGGCTGAAAACGCCTGTTTTGGGACTCTGCAGAGAAAGTGTTTGCAGAGTGCTGAATCCACACACGGGTTTAACTCTGGAAGTTGAGTGCACACATTGACAACCGTTCTGTTAGATAGCTGCGTTTTGGATTTAGAAGCAGATATTTCCCTGGGCTTACTGCTGTTTCTTCCATATGCCGGTAATGGGCTGAAAACGCCTGTTTTGGGACTCTGCAGAGAAAGTGTTTGCAGACTGCTGAATCCACACACGGGTTTAACTCTGGAAGTTGAGTGCACACATTGACAACCGTTCTGTTAGATAGCTGCGTTTTGGATTTAGAAGCAGATATTTCCCTGTGCTTACTGCTGTTTCTTCCATATGCCGGTAATGGGCTGAAAACGCCTGTTTTGGGACTCTGCAGAGAAAGGGTTTGCAGACTGCTGAATCCACACACGGGTTTAACTCTGGAAGTTGAGTGCACACATTGACAACCGTTCTGTTAGATAGCTGCGTTTTGGATTTAGAAGCAGATATTTCCCTGTGCTTACTGCTGTTTCTTCCATATGCCGGTAATGGGCTGAAAACGCCTGTTTTGGGACTCTGCAGAGAAAGTGTTTGCAGACTGCTGAATCCACACACGGGTTTAACTCTGGAAGTTGAGTGCACACATTGACAACCGTTCTGTTAGATAGCTGCGTTTTGGATTTAGAAGCAGATATTTCCCTGTGCTTACTGCTGTTTCTTCCATATGCCGGTAATGGGATGAAAACGCCTGTTTTGGGACTCTGCAGAGAAAGTGTTTGAAGACTGCTGAATCCACACACGGGTTTAACTCTGGAAGTTGAGTGCACACATTGACAACCGTTCTGTTAGATAGCTGCGTTTTGGATTTAGAAGCAGTTATTTCCCTGTGCTTACTGCTGTTTCTTCCATATGCCGGTAATGGGCTGAAAACGCCTGTTTTGGGACTCTGCAGAGAAAGTGTTTGCAGACTGCTGAATCCACACACGGGTTTAACTCTGGAAGTTGAGTGCACACATTGACAACCGTTCTGTTAGATAGCTGCGTTTTGGATTTAGAAGCAGATATTTCCCTGTGCTTACTGCTGTTTCTTCCATATGCCGGTAATGGGCTGAAAACGCCTGTTTTGGGACTCTGCAGAGAAAGTGTTTGCAGACTGCTGAATCCACACACGGGTTTAACTCTGGAAGTTGAGTGCACACATTGACAACCGTTCTGTTAGATAGCTGCGTTTTGGATTTAGAAGCAGATATTTCCCTGTGCTTACTGCTGTTTCTTCCATATGCCGGTAATGGGCTGAAAACGCCTGTTTTGGGACTCTGCAGAGAAAGTGTTTGCAGACTGCTGAATCCACACACGGGTTTAACTCTGGAAGTTGAGTGCACACATTGACAACCGTTCTGTTAGATAGCTGCGTTTTGGATTTAGAAGCAGATATTTCCCTGTGCTTACTGCTGTTTCTTCCATATGCCGGTAATGGGCTGAAAACGCCTGTTTTGGGACTCTGCAGAGAAAGTGTTTGCAGACTGCTGAATCCACACACGGGTTTAACTCTGGAAGTTGAGTGCACACATTGACAACCGTTCTGTTAGATAGCTGCGTTTTGGATTTAGAAGCAGATATTTCCCTGTGCTTACTGCTGTTACTTCCATATGCCGGTAATGGGCTGAAAACGCCTGTTTTGGGACTCTGCAGAGAAAGGGTTTGCAGACTGCTGAATCCACACACGGGTTTAACTCTGGAAGTTGAGTGCACACATTGACAACCGCTCTGTTAGATAGCTGCGTTTTGGATTTAGAAGCAGATATTTCCCTGTGCTTACTGCTGTTTCTTCCATATGCCGGTAATGGGCTGAAAACGCCTGTTTTGGGACTCTGCAGAGAAAGTGTTTGCAGACTGCTGAATCCACACACGGGTTTAACTCTGGAAGTTGAGTGCACACAATGACAACCGTTCTGTTAGGTAGCTGCGTTTTGGATTTAGAAGCAGATATTTCCCTGTGCTTACTGCTGTTTCTTCCATATGCCGGTAATGGGCTGAAAACGCCTGTTTTGGGACTCTGCAGAGAAAGTGTTTGAAGACTGCTGAATCCACACACGGGTTTAACTCTGGAAGTTGAGTGCACACATTGACAACCGTTCTGTTAGATAGCTGCGTTTTGGATTTAGAAGCAGATATTTCCCTGTGCTTACTGCTGTTTCTTCCATATGCCGGTAATGGGCTGAAAACGCCTGTATTGGGACTCTGCAGAGAAAGTGTTTGCAGACTGCTGAATCCACACACGGGTTTAACTCTGGAAGTTGAGTGCACACATTGACAACCGTTCTGTTAGATAGCTGCGTTTTGGATTTAGAAGCAGATATTTCCCTGTGCTTACTGCTGTTTCTTCCATATGCCGGTAATGGGCTGAAAACGCCTATTTTGGGACTCTGCAGAGAAAGTGTTTGCAGACTGCTGAATCCACACACGGGTTTAACTCTGGAAGTTGAGTGCACACATTGACAACCGTTCTGTTAGATAGCTGCGTTTTGGATTTAGAAGCAGATATTTCCCTGTGCTTACTGCTGTTTCTTTCATATGCCGGTAATGGGCTGAAAACGCCTGTTTTGGGACTCTGCAGAGAAGATGTTTGCAGACTGCTGAATCCACACACGGGTTTAACTCTGGAAGTTGAGTGCACACATTGACAACCGTTCTGTTAGATAGCTGCGTTTTGGATTTAGAAGCAGATATTTCCCTGTGCTTACTGCTGTTTCTTCCATATGCCGGTAATGGGCTGAAAACGCCTGTTTTGGGACTCTGCAGAGAAAGTGTTTGCAGACTGCTGAATCCACACACGGGTTTAACTCTGGAAGTTGAGTGCACACATTGACAACCGTTCTGTTAGATAGCTACGATTTGGGTTTAGAAGCAGATATTTCCCTGTGCTTACTGCTGTTTCTTCCATATGCCGGTAATGGGCTGAAAACGCCTGTTTTGGGACTCTGCAGAGAAAGTGTTTGCAGACTGCTGAATCCACACACGGGTTTAACTCTGGAAGTTGAGTGCACACATTGACAACCGTTCTGTTAGATAGCTGCGTTTTGGATTTAGAGGCAGATATTTCCCTGTGCTTACTGCTGTTTCTTCCATATGCCGGTAATGGGCTGAAAACGCCTGTTTTGGGACTCTGCAGAGAAAGTGTTTGCAGACTGCTGAATCCACACACGGGTTTAACTCTGGAAGTTGAGTGCACACATTGACAACCGTTCTGTTAGATAGCTGCGTTTTGGATTTAGAAGCAGATATTTCCCTGTGCTTACTGCTGTTTCTTCCATATGCCGGTAATGGGCTGAAAACGCCTGTTTTGGGACTCTGCAGAGAAAGTGTTTGCAGACTGCTGAATCCACACACGGGTTTAACTCTGGAAGTTGAGTGCACACATTGACAACCGTTCTGTTAGATAGCTGCGTTTTGGATTTAGAAGCAGATATTTCCCTGTGCTTACTGCTGTTTCTTCCATATGCCGGTAATGGGCTGAAAACGCCTGTTTTGGGACTCTGCAGAGAAAGTGTTTGCAGACTGCTGAATCCACACACGGGTTTAACTCTGGAAGTTGAGTGCACACATTGACAACCGTTCTGTTAGATAGCTGCGTTTTGGATTTAGAAGCAGATATTTCCCTGTGCTTACTGCTGTTTCTTCCATATGCCGGTAATGGGCTGAAAACGCCTGTTTTGGGACTCTGCAGAGAAAGTGTTTGCAGACTGCTGAATCCACACACGGGTTTAACTCTGGAAGTTGAGTGCACACATTGACAACCGTTCTGTTAGATAGCTGCGTTTTGGATTTAGAAGCAGATATTTCCCTGTGCTTACTGCTGTTTCTTCCATATGCCGGTAATGGGCTGAAAACGCCTGTTTTGGGACTCTGCAGAGAAAGTGTTTGCAGACTGCTGAATCCACACACGGGTTTAACTCTGGAAGTTGAGTGCACACATTGACAACCGTTCTGTTAGATAGCTGCGTTTTGGATTTAGAAGCAGATATTTCCCTGTGCTTACTGCTGTTTCTTCCATATGCCGGTAATGGGCTGAAAACGCCTGTTTTGGGACTCTGCAGAGAAAGTGTTTGCAGACTGCTGAATCCACACACGGGTTTAACTCTGGAAGTTGAGTGCACACATTGACAACCGTTCTGTTAGATAGCTGCGTTTTGGATTTAGAAGCAGATATTTCCCTGTGCTTACTGCTGTTTCTTCCATATGCCGGTAATGGGCTGAAAACGCCTGTTTTGGGACTCTGCAGAGAAAGTGTTTGCAGACTGCTGAATCCACACACGGGTTTAACTCTGGAAGTTGAGTGCACACATTGACAACCGTTCTGTTAGATAGCTGCGTTTTGGATTTAGAAGCAGATATTTCCCTGGGCTTACTGCTGTTTCTTCCATATGCCGGTAATGGGCTGAAAACGCCTGTTTTGGGACTCTGCAGAGAAAGTGTTTGCAGACTGCTGAATCCACACACGGGTTTAACTCTGGAAGTTGAGTGCACACATTGACAACCGTTCTGTTAGATAGCTGCGTTTTGGATTTAGAAGCAGATATTTCCCTGTGCTTACTGCTGTTTCTTCCATATGCCGGTAATGGTCTGAAAACGCCTGCTTTGGGACTCTGCAGAGAAAGTGTTTGCAGACTGCTGAATCCACACACGGGTTTAACTCTGGAAGTTGAGTGCACACATTGACAACCGTTCTGTTAGATAGCTGCGTTTTGGATTTAGAAGCAGATATTTCCCTGGGCTTACTGCTGTTTCTTCCATATGCCGGTAATGGGCTGAAAACGCCTGTTTTGGGACTCTGCAGAGAAAGTGTTTGCAGACTGCTGAATCCACACACGGGTTTAACTCTGGAAGTTGAGTGCACACATTGACAACCGTTCTGTTAGATAGCTGCGTTTTGGATTTAGAAGCAGATATTTCCCTGTGCTTACTGCTGTTACTTCCATATGCCGGTAATGGGCTGAAAACGCCTGTTTTGGGACTCTGCAGAGAAAGTGTTTGCAGACTGCTGAATCCACACACGGGTTTAACTCTGGAAGTTGAGTGCACACATTGACAACCGTTCTGTTAGATAGCTGCGTTTTGGATTTAGAAGCAGATATTTCCCTGTGCTTACTGCTGTTTCTTCCATATGCCGGTAATGGGCTGAAAACGCCTGTTTTGGGACTCTGCAGAGAAAGTGTTTGAAGACTGCTGAATCCACACACGGGTTTAACTCTGGAAGTTGAGTGCACACATTGACAACCGTTCTGTTAGATAGCTGCGTTTTGGATTTAGAAGCAGATATTTCCCTGTGCTTACTGCTGTTTCTTCCATATGCCGGTAATGGGCTGAAAACGCCTGTTTTGGGACTCTGCAGAGAAAGTGTTTGCAGACTGCTGAATCCACACACGGGTTTAACTCTGGAAGTTGAGTGCACACATTGACAACCGTTCTGTTAGATAGCTGCGTTTTGGATTTAGAAGCAGATATTTCCCTGTGCTTACTGCTGTTTCTTCCATATGCCGGTAATGGGCTGAAAACGCCTATTTTGGGACTCTGCAGAGAAAGTGTTTGCAGACTGCTGAATCCACACACGGGTTTAACTCTGGAAGTTGAGTGCACACATTGACAACCGTTCTGTTAGATAGCTGCGTTTTGGATTTAGAAGCAGATATTTCCCTGTGCTTACTGCTGTTTCTTTCATATGCCGGTAATGGGCTGAAAACGCCTGTTTTGGGACTCTGCAGAGAAGATGTTTGCAGACTGCTGAATCCACACACGGGTTTAACTCTGGAAGTTGAGTGCACACATTGACAACCGTTCTGCTAGATAGCTGCGTTTTGGATTTAGAAGCAGATATTTCCCTGTGCTTACTGCTGTTTCTTCCATATGCCGGTAATGGGCTGAAAACGCCTGTTTTGGGACTCTGCAGAGAAAGTGTTTGCAGACTGCTGAATCCACACACGGGTTTAACTCTGGAAGTTGAGTGCACACATTGACAACCGTTCTGTTAGATAGCTGCGTTTTGGATTTAGAAGCATATATTTCCCTATGCTTACTGCTGTTTCTTCCATATGCCGGTAATGGGCTGAAAACGCCTGTTTTGGGACTCTGCAGAGAAAGTGTTTGCAGACTGCTGAATCCACACACGGGTTTAACTCTGGAAGTTGAGTGCACACATTGACAACCGTTCTGTTAGATAGCTGCGTTTTGGATTTAGAAGCAGATATTTCCCTGTGCTTACTGCTGTTTCTTCCATATGCCGGTAATGGGCTGAAAACGCCTGTTTTGGGACTCTGCAGAGAAAGTGTTTGCAGACTGCTGAATCCACACACGGGTTTAACTCTGGAAGTTGAGTGCACACATTGACAACCGTTCTGTTAGATAGCTGCGTTTTGGATTTAGAAGCAGATATTTCCCTGTGCTTACTGCTGTTTCTTCCATATGCCGGTAATGGGCTGAAAACGCCTGTTTTGGGACTCTGCAGAGAAAGTGTTTGCAGACTGCTGAATCCACACACGGGTTTAACTCTGGAAGTTGAGTGCACACATTGACAACCGTTCTGTTAGATAGCTGCGTTTTGGATTTAGAAGCAGATATTTCCCTGTGCTTACTGCTGTTTCTTCCATATGCCGGTAATTCGCTGAAAACGCCTGTTTTGGGACTCTGCAGAGAAAGTGTTTGCAGACTGCTGAATCCACACACGGGTTTAACTCTGGAAGTTGAGTGCACACATTGACAACCGTTCTGTTAGATAGCTGCGTTTTGGATTTAGAAGCAGATATTTCCCTGTGCTTACTGCTGTTTCTTCCATATGCCGGTAATGGGCTGAAAACGCCTGTTTTGGGACTCTGCAGAGAAAGTGTTTTCAGACTGCTGAATCCACACACGGGTTTAACTCTGGAAGTTGAGTGCACACATTGACAACCGTTCTGTTAGATAGCTGCGTTTTGGATTTAGAAGCAGATATTTCCCTGTGCTTACTGCTGTTTCTTTCATATGCCGGTAATGGGCTGAAAACGCCTGTTTTGGGACTCTGCAGAGAAGATGTTTGCAGACTGCTGAATCCACACACGGGTTTAACTCTGGAAGTTGAGTGCACACATTGACAACCGTTCTGTTAGATAGCTGCGTTTTGGATTTAGAAGCAGATATTTCCCTGTGCTTACTGCTGTTTCTTCCATATGCCGGTAATGGGCTGAAAACGCCTGTTTTGGGACTCTGCAGAGAAAGTGTTTGCAGACTGCTGAATCCACACACGGGTTTAACTCTGGAAGTTGAGTGCACACATTGACAACCATTCTGTTAGATAGCTGCGTTTTGGATTTAGAAGAAGATATTTCCCTGTGCTTACTGCTGTTTCTTCCATATGCCGGTAATGGGCTGAAAACGCCTGTTTTGGGACTCTGCAGAGAAAGTGTTTGCAGACTGCTGAATCCACACACGGGTTTAACTCTGGAAGTTGAGCGCACACATTGACAACCGTTCTGTTAGATAGCTGCGTTTTGGATTTAGAAGCAGATATTTCCCTGTGCTTACTGCTGTTTCTTCCATATGCCGGTAATGGGCTGAAAACGCCTGTTTTGGGACTCTGCAGAGAAAGTGTTTGCAGACTGCTGAATCCACACACGGGTTTAACTCTGGAAGTTGAGTGCACACATTGACAACCGTTCTGTTAGATAGCTGCGTTTTTGATTTAGAAGCAGATATTTCCCTGTGCTTACTGCTGTTTCGTCCATATGCCGGTAATGGGCTGAAAACGCCTGTTTAGGGACTCTGCAGAGAAAGTGTTTGCAGACTGCTGAATCCACACACGGGTTTAACTCTGGAAGTTGAGTGCACACATTGACAACCGTTCTGTTAGATAGCTGCGTTTTTGATTTAGAAGCAGATATTTCCCTGTGCTTACTGCTGTTTCTTCCATATGCCGGTAATGGGCTGAAAACGCCTGTTTTGGGACTCTGCAGAGAAAGTGTTTGCAGACTGCTGAATCCACACACGGGTTTAACTCTGGAAGTTGAGTGCACACATTGACAACCGTTCTGTTAGATAGCTGCGTTTTGGATTTAGAAGCAGATATTTCCCTGTGCTTACTGCTGTTTCTTCCATATGCCGGTAATGGGCTGAAAACGCCTGTTTTGGGACTCTGCAGAGAAAGTTTTTGCAGACTGCTGAATCCACACACGGGTTTAACTCTGGAAGTTGAGTGCACACATTGACAACCGCTCTGTTAGATAGCTGCGTTTTGGATTTAGAAGCAGATATTTCCCTGTGCTTACTGCTGTTTCTTCCATATGCCGGTAATGGGCTGAAAACGCCTGTTTTGGGACTCTGCAGAGAAAGTGTTTGCAGACTGCTGAATCCACACACGGGTTTAACTCTGGAAGTTGAGTGCACACATTGACAACCGTTCTGTTAGATAGCTGCGTTTTGGATTTAGAAGCAGATATTTCCCTGTGCTTACTGCTGTTTCTTCCATATGCCGGTAATGGGCTGAAAACGCCTGTTTTGGGACTCTGCAGAGAAAGTGTTTGCAGACTGCTGAATCCACACACGGGTTTCACTCTGGAACTTGAGTGCACACATTGACAACCGTTCTGTTAGATAGCTGCGTTTTGGATTTAGAAGCAGATATTTCCCTGTGCTTACTGCTGTTTCTTCCATATGCCGGTAATGGGCTGAAAACGCCTGTTTTGGGACTCTGCAGAGAAAGTGTTTGCAGACTGCTGAATCCACACACGGGTTTAACTCTGGAAGTTGAGTGCACACATTGACAACCGTTCTGTTAGATAGCTGCGTTTTGGATTTAGAAGCAGATATTTCCCTGTGCTTACTGCTGTTTCTTCCATATGCCGGTAATGGGCTGAAAACGCCTGTTTTGGGACTCTGCAGAGAAAGTGTTTGCAGACTGCTGAATCCACACACGGGTTTCACTCTGGAAGTTGAGTGCACACATTGACAACCGTTCTGTTAAATAGCTGCGTTTTGGATTTAGAAGCAGATATTTCGCTGTGCTTACTGCTGTTTCTTCCATATGCCGGTAATGGGCTGAAAACGCCTATTTTGGGACTCTGCAGAGAAAGTGTTTGCAGACTGCTGAATCCACACACGGGTTTAACTCTGGAAGTTGAGTGCACACATTGACAACCGTTCTGTTAGATAGCTGCGTTTTGGATTTAGAAGCAGATATTTCCCTGTGCTTACTGCTGTTTCTTTCATATGCCGGTAATGGGCTGAAAACGCCTGTTTTGGGACTCTGCAGAGAAGATGTTTGCAGACTGCTGAATCCACACACGGGTTTAACTCTGGAAGTTGAGTGCACACATTGACAACCGTTCTGTTAGATAGCTGCGTTTTGGATTTAGAAGCAGATATTTCCCTGTGCTTACTGCTGTTTCTTCCATATGCCGGTAATGGGCTGAAAACGCCTGTTTTGGGACTCTGCAGAGAAAGTGTTTGCAGACTGCTGAATCCACACACGGGTTTAACTCTGGAAGTTGAGTGCACACATTGACAACCGTTCTGTTAGATAGCTGCGTTTTGGATTTAGAAGCAGATATTTCCCTGTGCTTACTGCTGTTTCTTCCATATGCCGGTAATGGGCTGAAAACGCCTGTTTTGGGACTCTGCAGAGAAAGTGTTTGCAGACTGCTGAATCCACACACGGGTTTAACTCTGGAAGTTGAGTGCACACATTGACAACCGTTCTGTTAGATAGCTGCGTTTTGGATTTAGAAGCAGATATTTCCCTGGGCTTACTGCTGTTTCTTCCATATGCCGGTAATGGGCTGAAAACGCCTGTTTTGGGACTCTGCAGAGAAAGTGTTTGCAGACTGCTGAATCCACACACGGGTTTAACTCTGGAAGTTGAGTGCACACATTGACAACCGTTCTGTTAGATAGCTGCGTTTTGGATTTAGAAGCAGATATTTCCCTGGGCTTACTGCTGTTTCTTCCATATGCCGGTAATGGGCTGAAAACGCCTGTTTTGGGACTCTGCAGAGAAAGTGTTTGCAGACTGCTGAATCCACACACGGGTTTAACTCTGGAAGTTGAGTGCACACATTGACAACCGTTCTGTTAGATAGCTGCGTTTTGGATTTAGAAGCAGATATTTCCCTGTGCTTACTGCTGTTTCTTCCATATGCCGGTAATGGGCTGAAAACGCCTGTTTTGGGACTCTGCAGAGAAAGTGTTTGCAGACTGCTGAATCCACACACGGGTTTAACTCTGGAAGTTGAGTGCACACATTGACAACCGTTCTGTTAGATAGCTGCGTTTTGGATTTAGAAGCAGATATTTCCCTGGGCTTACTGCTGTTTCTTCCATATGCCGGTAATGGGCTGAAAACGCCTGTTTTGGGACTCTGCAGAGAAAGTGTTTGCAGACTGCTGAATCCACACACGGGTTTAACTCTGGAAGTTGAGTGCACACATTGACAACCGTTCTGTTAGATAGCTGCGTTTTGGATTTAGAAGCAGATATTTCCCTGTGGTTACTGCTGTTACTTCCATATGCCGGTAATGGGCTGAAAACGCCTGTTTAGGGACTCTGCAGAGAAAGGGTTTGCAGACTGCTGAATCCACACACGGGTTTAACTCTGGAAGTTGAGTGCACACATTGACAACCGTTCTGTTAGATAGCTGCGTTTTGGATTTAGAAGCAGATATTTCCCTGTGCTTACTGCTGTTTCTTCCATATGCCGGTAATGGGCTGAAAACGCCTGTTTTGGGACTCTGCAGAGAAAGTGTTTGCAGACTGCTGAATCCACACACGGGTTTAACTCTGGAAGTTGAGTGCACACATTGACACCCGTTCTGTTAGATAGCTGCGTTTTGGATTTAGAAGCAGATATTTCCCTGTGCTTACTGCTGTTTCTTCCATATGCCGGTAATGGGCTGAAAACGCCTGTTTTGGGACTCTGCAGAGAAAGTGTTTGCAGACTGCTGATTCCACACACGGGTTTAACTCTGGAAGTTGAGTGCACACATTGACAACCGTTCTGTTAGATAGCTGCGTTTTGGATTTAGAAGCAGATATTTCCCTGTGCTTACTGCTGTTTCTTCCATATGCCGGTAATGGGCTGAAAACGCCTGTTTTGGGACTCTGCAGAGAAAGTGTTTGCAGACTGCTGAATCCACACACGGGTTTAACTCTGGAAGTTGAGTGCACACATTGACAACCGTTCTGTTAGATAGCTGCGTTTTGGATTTAGAGGCAGATATTTCCCTGTGCTTACTGCTGTTTCTTCCATATGCCGGTAATGGGCTGAAAACGCCTGTTTTGGGACTGTGCAGAGAAAGGGTTTGCAGACTGCTGAATCCACACACGGGTTTAACTCTGGAAGTTGAGTGCACACATTGACAACCGTTCTGTTAGATAGCTGCGTTTTGGATTTAGAAGCAGATATTTCCCTGTGCTTACTGCTGTTTCTTCCATATGCCGGTAATGGGCTGAAAACGCCTGTTTTGGGACTCTGCAGAGAAAGTGTTTGCAGACTGCTGAATCCACACACGGGTTTAACTCTGGAAGTTGAGTGCACACATTGACAACCGTTCTGTTAGATAGCTGCGTTTTGGATTTAGAGGCAGATATTTCCCTGTGCTTACTGCTGTTTCTTCCATATGCCGGTAATGGGCTGAAAACGCCTGTTTTGGGACTGTGCAGAGAAAGGGTTTGCAGACTGCTGAATCCACACACGGGTTTAACTCTGGAAGTTGAGTGCACACATTGACAACCGTTCTGTTAGATAGCTGCGTTTTGGATTTAGAAGCAGATATTTCCCTGTGCTTACTGCTGTTTCTTCCATATGCCGGTAATGGGCTGAAAACGCCTGTTTTGGGACTCTGCAGAGAAAGTGTTTGCAGACTGCTGAATCCACACACGGGTTTAACTCTGGAAGTTGAGTGCACACATTGACAACCGTTCTGTTAGATAGTTGCGTTTTGGATTTAGAAGCAGATATTTCCCTGTGCTTACTGCTGTTTCTTCCATATGCCGGTAATGGGCTGAAAACGCCTGTTTTGGGACTCTGCAGAGAAAGTGTTTGCAGACTGCTGAATCCACACACGGGTTTAACTCTGGAAGTTGAGTGCACACATTGACAACCGTTCTGTTAGATAGCTGCGTTTTGGATTTAGAAGCAGATATTTCCCTGGGCTTACTGCTGTTTCTTCCATATGCCGGTAATGGGCTGAAAACGCCTGTTTTGGGACTCTGCAGAGAAAGTGTTTGCAGACTGCTGAATCCACACACGGGTTTCACTCTGGAAGTTGAGTGCACACATTGACAACCGTTCTGTTAGATAGCTGCGTTTTGGATTTAGAAGCAGATATTTCCCTGTGCTTACTGCTGTTACTTCCATATGCCGGTAATGGGCTGAAAACGCCTGTTTTGGGACTCTGCAGAGAAAGGGTTTGCAGACTGCTGAATCCACACACGGGTTTAACTCTGGAAGTTGAGTGCACACATTGACAACCGTTCTGTTAGATAGCTGCGTTTTGGATTTAGAAGCAGTCATTTCCCTGTGCTTACTGCTGTTTCTTCCATATGCCGGTAATGGGCTGAAAACGCCTGTTTTGGGACTCTGCAGAGAAAGTGTTTGCAGACTGCTGAATCCACACACGGGTTTAACTCTGGAAGTTGAGTGGACACATTGACAACCGTTCTGTTAGATAGCTGCGTTTTGGATTTAGAAGCAGATATTTCCCTGTGCTTACTGCTGTTTCTTCCATATGCCGGTAATGGGATGAAAACGCCTGTTTTGGGACTCTGCAGAGAAAGTGTTTGAAGACTGCTGAATCCACACACGGGTTTAACTCTGGAAGTTGAGTGCACACATTGACAACCGTTCTGTTAGATAGCTGCGTTTTGGATTTAGAAGCAGATATTTCCCTGTGCTTATTGCTGTTTCTTCCATATGCCGGTAATGGGCTGAAAACGCCTGTTTTGGGACTCTGCAGAGAAAGTGTTTGCAGACTGCTGAATCCACACACGGGTTTAACTCTGGAAGTTGAGTGCACACATTGACAACCGTTCTGTTAGATAGCTGCGTTTTGGATTTAGAAGCAGATATTTCCCTGTGCTTACTGCTGTTTCTTCCATATGCCGGTAATGGGCTGAAAACGCCTGTTTTGGGACTCTGCAGAGAAAGTGTTTGCAGACTGCTGAATCCACACACGGGTTTAACTCTGGAAGTTGAGTGCACACATTGACAACCGTTCTGTTAGATAGCTGCGTTTTGGATTTAGAAGCAGATATTTCCCTGTGCTTACTGCTGTTTCTTCCATATGCCGGTAATGGGCTGAAAACGCCTGTTTTGGGACTCTGCAGAGAAAGTGTTTGCAGACTGCTGAATCCACACACGGGTTTAACTCTGGAAGTTGAGTGCACACATTGACAACCGTTCTGTTAGATAGCTGCGTTTTGGATTTAGAAGCAGATATTTCCCTGTGCTTACTCCTGTTTCTTCCATATGCCGGTAATGGGCTGAAAACGCCTGTTTTGGGACTCTGCAGAGAAAGTGTTTGCAGACTGCTGAATCCACACACGGGTTTAACTCTGCAAGTTGAGTGCACACATTGACAACCGTTCTGTTAGATAGCTGCGTTTTTGATTTAGAAGCAGATATTTCCCTGTGCTTACTGCTGTTTCTTCCATATGCCGGTAATGGGCTGAAAACGCCTGTTTTGGGACTCTGCAGAGAAAGTGTTTGCAGACTGCTGAATCCACACACGGGTTTAACTCTGGAAGTTGAGTGCACACATTGACAACCGTTCTGTTAGATAGCTGCGTTTTGGATTTAGAAGCAGATATTTCCCTGTGCTTACTGCTGTTTCTTCCATATGCCGGTAATGGGCTGAAAACGCCTGTTTTGGGACTCTGCAGAGAAAGTGTTTGCAGACTGCTGAATCCACACACGGGTTTAACTCTGGAAGTTGAGTGCACACATTGACAACCGTTCTGTTAGATAGCTGCGTTTTGGATTTAGAAGCAGATATTTCCCTGTGCTTACTGCTGTTTCTTCCATATGCCGGTAATGGGCTGAAAACGCCTGTTTTGGGACTCTGCAGAGAAAGTGTTTGCAGACTGCTGAATCCACACACGGGTTTAACTCTGGAAGTTGAGTGCACACATTGACAACCGTTCTGTTAGATAGCTGCGTTTTGGATTTAGAAGCAGATATTTCCCTGTGCTAACTGCTGTTTCTTCCATATGCCGGTAATGGGCTGAAAACGCCTGTTTTGGGACTCTGAAGAGAAAGTGTTTGCAGACTGCTGAATCCACACACGGGTTTAACTCTGGAAGTTGAGTGCACACATTGACAACCGTTCTGTTAGATAGCTGCGTTTTGGATTTAGAAGCAGATATTTCCCTGTGCTTACTGCTGTTTCTTCCATATGCCGGTAATGGGCTGAAAACGCCTGTTTTGGGACTCTGCAGAGAAAGTGTTTGCAGACTGCTGAATCCACACACGGGTTTAACTCTGGAAGTTGAGTGCACACATTGACAACCGTTCAGTTAGATAGCTGCGTTTTGGATTTAGAAGCAGATATTTCCCTGTGCTTAATGCTGTTTCTTCCATATGCCGGTAATGGGCTGAAAACGCCTGTTTTGGGACTCTGCAGAGAAAGTGTTTGCAGACTGCTGAATCCACACACGGGTTTAACTCTGGAAGTTGAGTGCACACATTGACAACCGTTCTGTTAGATAGCTGCGTTTTGGATTTAGAAGCAGATATTTCCCTGTGCTTACTGCTGTTTCTTGCATATGCCGGTAATGGGCTGAAAACGCCTGTTTTGGGACTCTGCAGAAAAAGTGTTTGCAGACTGCTAAATCCACACACGGTTTTATCTCTGGAAGTTGAGTGCACACATTGACAACCGTTCTGTTAGATAGCTGCGTTTTGGATTTAGAAGCAGATATTTCCCTGTGCTTACTGCTGTTTCTTCCATATGTCGGTAATGGGCTGAAAACGCCTGTTTTGGGACTCTGAAGAGAAAGTGTTTGCAGACTGCTGAATCCACACACGGGTTTAACTCTGGAAGTTGAGTGCACACATTGACAACCGTTCTGTTAGATAGCTGCGTTTTGGATTTAGAAGCAGATATTTCCCTGTGCTTACTGCTGTTTCTTCCATATGCCGGTAATGGGCTGAAAACGCCTGTTTTGGGACTCTGCAGAGAAAGTGTTTGCAGACTGCTGAATCCACACACGGGTTTAACTCTGGAAGTTGAGTGCACACATTGACAACCGTTCTGTTAGATAGCTGCGTTTTTGATTTAGAAGCAGATATTTCCCTGTGCTTACTGCTGTTTCTTCCATATGCCGGTAATGGGCTGAAAACGCCTGTTTTGGGACTCTGCAGAAAAAGTGTTTACAGACTGCTGAATCCACACACGGGTTTAACTCTGGAAGTTGAGTGCACACATTGACAACCGTTCTGTTAGATAGCTGCGTTTTGGATTTAGAAGCAGATATTTCCCTGTGCTTACTGCTGTTTCTTCCATATGCCGGTAATGGGCTGAAAACGCCTGTTTTGGGACTCTGCAGAGAAAGTGTTTGCCGACTGCTGAATCCACACACGGGTTTAACTCTGGAAGTTGAGTGCACACATTGACAACCGTTCTGTTAGATAGCTGCGTTTTGGATTTAGAAGCAGATATTTCCCTGTGCTTACTGCTGTTTCTTCCATATGCCGGTAATGGGCTGAAAACGCCTGTTTTGGGACTCTGCAGAGAAAGTGTTTGCAGACTGCTGAATCCACACACGGGTTTAACTCTGGAAGTTGAGTGCACACATTGAAAACCGTTCTGTTAGATAGCTGCGTTTTGGATTTAGAAGCAGATATTTCCCTGTGCTTACTGCTGTTTCTTCCATATGCCGGTAATGGGCTGAAAACGCCTGTTTTGGGACTCTGCAGAGAAAGTGTTTGCAGACTGCTGAATCCACACACGGGTTTAACTCTGGAAGTTGAGTGCACACATTGACAACCGTTCTGTTAGATAGCTGCGTTTTGGATTTAGAAGCAGATATTTCCCTGGGCTTACTGCTGTTTCTTCCATATGCCGGTAATGGGCTGAAAACGCCTGTTTTGGGACTCTGCAGAGAAAGTGTTTGCAGACTGCTGAATCCACACACGGGTTTAACTCTGGAAGTTGAGTGCACACATTGACAACCGTTCTGTTAGATAGCTGCGTTTTGGATTTAGAAGCAGATATTTCCCTGTGCTTACTGCTGTTTCTTCCATATGCCGGTAATGGGCTGAAAACGCCTGTTTTGGGACTCTGCAGAGAAAGTGTTTGCAGACTGCTGAATCCACACACGGGTTTAACTCTGGAAGTTCAGTGCACACATTGACAACCGCTCTGTTAGATAGCTGCGTTTTGGATTTAGAAGCAGATATTTCCCTGTGCTTGCTGCTGTTTCTTCCATATGCCGCTAATGGGCTGAAAACGCCTGTTTTGGGACTCTGCAGAGAAAGTGTTTGCAGACTGCTGAATCCACACACGGGTTTAACTCTGGAAGTTGAGTGCACACATTGACAACCGTTCTGTTAGATAGCTGCGTTTTGGATTTAGAAGCAGATATTTCCCTGTGCTTACTGCTGTTTCTTCCATATGCCGGTAATGGGCTGAAAACGCCTGTTTTGGGACTCTGCAGAGAAAGTGTTTGCAGACTGCTGAATCCACACACGGGTTTCACTCTGGAAGTTGAGTGCACACATTGACAACCGTTCTGTTAAATAGCTGCGTTTTGGATTTAGAAGCAGATATTTCCCTGTGCTTACTGCTGTTTCTTCCATATGCCGGTAATGGGCTGAAAACGCCTATTTTGGGACTCTGCAGAGAAAGTGTTTGCAGACTGCTGAATCCACACACGGGTTTAACTCTGGAAGTTGAGTGCACACATTGACAACCGTTCTGTTAGATAGCTGCGTTTTGGATTTAGAAGCAGATATTTCCCTGTGCTTACTGCTGTTTCTTTCATATGCCGGTAATGGGCTGAAAACGCCTGTTTTGGGACTCTGCAGAGAAGATGTTTGCAGACTGCTGAATCCACACACGGGTTTAACTCTGGAAGTTGAGTGCACACATTGACAACCGTTCTGTTAGATAGCTGCGTTTTGGATTTAGAAGCAGATATTTCCCTGTGCTTACTGCTGTTTCTTCCATATGCCGGTAATGGGCTGAAAACGCCTGTTTTGGGACTCTGCAGAGAAAGTGTTTGCAGACTGCTGAATCCACACACGGGTTTAACTCTGGAAGTTGAGTGCACACATTGACAACCGTTCTGTTAGATAGCTGCGTTTTGGATTTAGAAGCAGATATTTCCCTGTGCTTACTGCTGTTTCTTCCATATGCCGGTAATGGGCTGAAAACGCCTGTTTTGGGACTCTGCAGAGAAAGTGTTTGCAGACTGCTGAATCCACACACGGGTTTAACTCTGGAAGTTGAGTGCACACATTGACAACCGTTCTGTTAGATAGCTGCGTTTTGGATTTAGAAGCAGATATTTCCCTGGGCTTACTGCTGTTTCTTCCATATGCCGGTAATGGGCTGAAAACGCCTGTTTTGGGACTCTGCAGAGAAAGTGTTTGCAGACTGCTGAATCCACACACGGGTTTAACTCTGGAAGTTGAGTGCACACATTGACAACCGTTCTGTTAGATAGCTGCGTTTTGGATTTAGAAGCAGATATTTCCCTGTGCTTACTGCTGTTTCTTCCATATGCCGGTAATGGGCTGAAAACGCCTGTTTTGGGACTCTGCAGAGAAAGTGTTTGCAGACTGCTGAATCCACACACGGGTTTAACTCTGGAAGTTGAGTGCACACATTGACAACCGTTCTGTTAGATAGCTGCGTTTTGGATTTAGAAGCAGATATTTCCCTGGGCTTACTGCTGTTTCTTCCATATGCCGGTAATGGGCTGAAAACGCCTGTTTTGGGACTCTGCAGAGAAAGTGTTTGCAGACTGCTGAATCCACACACGGGTTTAACTCTGGAAGTTGAGTGCACACATTGACAACCGTTCTGTTAGATAGCTGCGTTTTGGATTTAGAAGCAGATATTTCCCTGTGGTTACTGCTGTTACTTCCATATGCCGGTAATGGGCTGAAAACGCCTGTTTAGGGACTCTGCAGAGAAAGGGTTTGCAGACTGCTGAATCCACACACGGGTTTAACTCTGGAAGTTGAGTGCACACATTGACAACCGTTCTGTTAGATAGCTGCGTTTTGGATTTAGAAGCAGATATTTCCCTGTGCTTACTGCTGTTTCTTCCATATGCCGGTAATGGGCTGAAAACGCCTGTTTTGGGACTCTGCAGAGAAAGTGTTTGCAGACTGCTGAATCCACACACGGGTTTAACTCTGGAAGTTGAGTGCACACATTGACACCCGTTCTGTTAGATAGCTGCGTTTTGGATTTAGAAGCAGATATTTCCCTGTGCTTACTGCTGTTTCTTCCATATGCCGGTAATGGGCTGAAAACGCCTGTTTTGGGACTCTGCAGAGAAAGTGTTTGCAGACTGCTGATTCCACACACGGGTTTAACTCTGGAAGTTGAGTGCACACATTGACAACCGTTCTGTTAGATAGCTGCGTTTTGGATTTAGAAGCAGATATTTCCCTGTGCTTACTGCTGTTTCTTCCATATGCCGGTAATGGGCTGAAAACGCCTGTTTTGGGACTCTGCAGAGAAAGTGTTTGCAGACTGCTGAATCCACACACGGGTTTAACTCTGGAAGTTGAGTGCACACATTGACAACCGTTCTGTTAGATAGCTGCGTTTTGGATTTAGAGGCAGATATTTCCCTGTGCTTACTGCTGTTTCTTCCATATGCCGGTAATGGGCTGAAAACGCCTGTTTTGGGACTGTGCAGAGAAAGGGTTTGCAGACTGCTGAATCCACACACGGGTTTAACTCTGGAAGTTGAGTGCACACATTGACAACCGTTCTGTTAGATAGCTGCGTTTTGGATTTAGAAGCAGATATTTCCCTGTGCTTACTGCTGTTTCTTCCATATGCCGGTAATGGGCTGAAAACGCCTGTTTTGGGACTCTGCAGAGAAAGTGTTTGCAGACTGCTGAATCCACACACGGGTTTAACTCTGGAAGTTGAGTGCACACATTGACAACCGTTCTGTTAGATAGCTGCGTTTTGGATTTAGAAGCAGATATTTCCCTGTGCTTACTGCTGTTTCTTCCATATGCCGGTAATGGGCTGAAAACGCCTGTTTTGGGACTCTGCAGAGAAAGTGTTTGCAGACTGCTGAATCCACACACGGGTTTAACTCTGGAAGTTGAGTGCACACATTGACAACCGTTCTGTTAGATAGCTGCGTTTTGGATTTAGAAGCAGATATTTCCCTGTGCTTACTGCTGTTTCTTCCATATGCCGGTAATGGGCTGAAAACGCCTGTTTTGGGACTCTGCAGAGAAAGTGTTTGCAGACTGCTGAATCCACACACGGGTTTAACTCTGGAAGTTGAGTGCACACATTGACACCCGTTCTGTTAGATAGCTGCGTTTTGGATTTAGAAGCAGATATTTCCCTGTGCTTACTGCTGTTTCTTCCATATGCTGGTAATTCGCTGAAAACGCCTGTTTTGGGACTCTGCAGAGAAAGTGTTTGCAGACTGCTGAATCCACACACGGGTTTAACTCTGGAAGTTGAGTGCACACATTGACAACCGTTCTGTTAGATAGCTGCGTTTTGGATTTAGAAGCAGATATTTCCCTGTGCTTACTGCTGTTTCTTCCATATGCCGGTAATGGGCTGAAAACGCCTGTTTTGGGACTCTGCAGAGAAAGTGTTTGCAGACTGCTGAATCCACACACGGGTTTAACTCTGGAAGTTGAGTGCACACATTGACAACCGTTCTGTTAGATAGCTGCGTTTTGGATTTAGAAGCAGATATTTCCCTGTGCTTACTGCTGTTTCTTCCATATGCCGGTAATGGGCTGAAAACGCCTGTTTGGGGACTCTGCAGAGAAAGTGTTTGCAGACTGCTGAATCCACACACGGGTTTAACTCTGGAAGTTGAGTGCACACATTGACAACCGTTCTGTTAGATAGCTGCGTTTTGGATTTAGAAGCAGATACTTCCCTGGGCTTACTGCTGTTTCTTCCATATGCCGGTAATGGGCTGAAAACGCCTGTTTTGGGACTCTGCAGAGAAAGTGTTTGCAGACTGCTGAATCCACACACGGTTTTAACTCTGGAAGTTGAGTGCACACATTGACAACCGTTCTGTTAGATAGCTGCGTTTTGGATTTAGAAGCAGATATTTCCCTGTGCTTACTGCTGTTTCTTCCATATGCCGGTAATGGGCTGAAAACGCCTGTTTTGGGACTCTGCAGAGAAAGTGTTTGCAGAGTGCTGAATCCACACACGGGTTTAACTCTGGAAGTTGAGTGCACACATTGACAACCGTTCTGTTAGATAGCTGCGTTTTGGATTTAGAAGCAGATATTTCCCTGGGCTTACTGCTGTTTCTTCCATATGCCGGTAATGGGCTGAAAACGCCTGTTTTGGGACTCTGCAGAGAAAGTGTTTGCAGACTGCTGAATCCACACACGGGTTTCACTCTGGAAGTTGAGTGCACACATTGACAACCGTTCTGTTAGATAGCTGCGTTTTGGATTTAGAAGCAGATATTTCCCTGTGCTTACTGCTGTTACTTCCATATGCCGGTAATGGGCTGAAAACGCCTGTTTTGGGACTCTGCAGAGAAAGGGTTTGCAGACTGCTGAATCCACACACGGGTTTAACTCTGGAAGTTGAGTGCACACATTGACAACCGTTCTGTTAGATAGCTGCGTTTTGGATTTAGAAGCAGTCATTTCCCTGTGCTTACTGCTGTTTCTTCCATATGCCGGTAATGGGCTGAAAACGCCTGTTTTGGGACTCTGCAGAGAAAGTGTTTGCAGACTGCTGAATCCACACACGGGTTTAACTCTGGAAGTTGAGTGGACACATTGACAACCGTTCTGTTAGATAGCTGCGTTTTGGATTTAGAAGCAGATATTTCCCTGTGCTTACTGCTGTTTCTTCCATATGCCGGTAATGGGATGAAAACGCCTGTTTTGGGACTCTGCAGAGAAAGTGTTTGAAGACTGCTGAATCCACACACGGGTTTAACTCTGGAAGTTGAGTGCACACATTGACAACCGTTCTGTTAGATAGCTGCGTTTTGGATTTAGAAGCAGATATTTCCCTGTGCTTATTGCTGTTTCTTCCATATGCCGGTAATGGGCTGAAAACGCCTGTTTTGGGACTCTGCAGAGAAAGTGTTTGCAGACTGCTGAATCCACACACGGGTTTAACTCTGGAAGTTGAGTGCACACATTGACAACCGTTCTGTTAGATAGCTGCGTTTTGGATTTAGAAGCAGATATTTCCCTGTGCTTACTGCTGTTTCTTCCATATGCCGGTAATGGGCTGAAAACGCCTGTTTTGGGACTCTGCAGAGAAAGTGTTTGCAGACTGCTGAATCCACACACGGGTTTAACTCTGGAAGTTGAGTGCACACATTGACAACCGTTCTGTTAGATAGCTGCGTTTTGGATTTAGAAGCAGATATTTCCCTGTGCTTACTGCTGTTTCTTCCATATGCCGGTAATGGGCTGAAAACGCCTGTTTTGGGACTCTGCAGAGAAAGTGTTTGCAGACTGCTGAATCCACACACGGGTTTAACTCTGGAAGTTGAGTGCACACATTGACAACCGTTCTGTTAGATAGCTGCGTTTTGGATTTAGAAGCAGATATTTCCCTGTGCTTACTGCTGTTTCTTCCATATGCCGGTAATGGGCTGAAAACGCCTGTTTTGGGACTCTGCAGAGAAAGTGTTTGCAGACTGCTGAATCCACACACGGGTTTAACTCTGGAAGTTGAGTGCACACATTGACAACCGTTCTGTTAGATAGCTGCGTTTTGGATTTAGAAGCAGATATTTCCCTGTGCTTACTGCTGTTACTTCCATATGCCGGTAATGGGCTGAAAACGCCTGTTTTGGGACTCTGCAGAGAAAGGGTTTGCAGACTGCTGAATCCACACACGGGTTTAACTCTGGAAGTTGAGTGCACACATTGACAACCGTTCTGTTAGATAGCTGCGTTTTGGATTTAGAAGCAGATATTTCCCTGTGCTTACTGCTGTTTCTTCCATATGCCGGTAATGGGCTGAAAACGCCTGTTTTGGGACTCTGCAGAGAAAGTGTTTGCAGACTGCTGAATCCACACACGGGTTTAACTCTGGAAGTTGAGTGCACACATTGACAACCGTTCTGTTAGATAGCTGCGTTTTGGATTTAGAAGCAGATATTTCCCTGTGCTTACTGCTGTTTCTTCCATATGCCGGTAATGGGCTGAAAACGCCTGTTTTGGGACTCTGCAGAGAAAGTGTTTGCAGACTGCTGAATCCACACACGGGTTTAACTCTGGAAGTTGAGTGCACACATTGACAACCGTTCTGTTAGATAGCTGCGTTTTGGATTTAGAAGCAGATATTTCCCTGTGCTTACTGCTGTTTCTTCCATATGCCGGTAATGGGCTGAAAACGCCTGTATTGGGACTCTGCAGAGAAAGTGTTTGCAGACTGCTGAATCCACACACGGGTTTAACTCTGGAAGTTGAGTGCACACATTGACAACCGTTCTGTTAGATAGCTGCGTTTTGGATTTAGAAGCAGATATTTCCCTGTGCTTACTGCTGTTTCTTCCATATGCCGGTAATGGGCTGAAAACGCCTATTTTGGGACTCTGCAGAGAAAGTGTTTGCAGACTGCTGAATCCACACACGGGTTTAACTCTGGAAGTTGAGTGCACACATTGACAACCGTTCTGTTAGATAGCTGCGTTTTGGATTTAGAAGCAGATATTTCCCTGTGCTTACTGCTGTTTCTTTCATATGCCGGTAATGGGCTGAAAACGCCTGTTTTGGGACTCTGCAGAGAAGATGTTTGCAGACTGCTGAATCCACACACGGGTTTAACTCTGGAAGTTGAGTGCACACATTGACAACCGTTCTGTTAGATAGCTGCGTTTTGGATTTAGAAGCAGATATTTCCCTGTGCTTACTGCTGTTTCTTCCATATGCCGGTAATGGGCTGAAAACGCCTGTTTTGGGACTCTGCAGAGAAAGTGTTTGCAGACTGCTGAATCCACACACGGGTTTAACTCTGGAAGTTGAGTGCACACATTGACAACCGTTCTGTTAGATAGCTGCGTTTTGGGTTTAGAAGCAGATATTTCCCTGTGCTTACTGCTGTTTCTTCCATATGCCGGTAATGGGCTGAAAACGCCTGTTTTGGGACTCTGCAGAGAAAGTGTTTGCAGACTGCTGAATCCACACACGGGTTTAACTCTGGAAGTTGAGTGCACACATTGACAACCGTTCTGTTAGATAGCTGCGTTTTGGATTTAGAGGCAGATATTTCCCTGGGCTTACTGCTGTTTCTTCCATATGCCGGTAATGGGCTGAAAACGCCTGTTTTGGGACTCTGCAGAGAAAGTGTTTGCAGACTGCTGAATCCACACACGGGTTTAACTCTGGAAGTTGAGTGCACACATTGACAACCGTTCTGTTAGATAGCTGCGTTTTGGATTTAGAAGCAGATATTTCCCTGTGCTTACTGCTGTTTCTTCCATATGCCGGTAATGGGCTGAAAACGCCTGTTTTGGGACTCTGCAGAGAAAGTGTTTGCAGACTGCTGAATCCACACACGGGTTTAACTCTGGAAGTTGAGTGCACACATTGACAACCGTTCTGTTAGATAGCTGCGTTTTGGGTTTAGAAGCAGATATTTCCCTGTGCTTACTGCTGTTTCTTCCATATGCCGGTAATGGGCTGAAAACGCCTGTTTTGGGACTCTGCAGAGAAAGTGTTTGCAGACTGCTGAATCCACACACGGGTTTAACTCTGGAAGTTGAGTGCACACATTGACAACCGTTCTGTTAGATAGCTGCGTTTTGGATTTAGAGGCAGATATTTCCCTGTGCTTACTGCTGTTTCTTCCATATGCCGGTAATGGGCTGAAAACGCCTGTTTTGGGACTCTGCAGAGAAAGTGTTTGCAGACTGCTGAATCCACACACGGGTTTAACTCTGGAAGTTGAGTGCACACATTGACAACCGTTCTGTTAGATAGCTGCGTTTTGGATTTAGAAGCAGATATTTCCCTGTGCTTACTGCTGTTTCTTCCATATGCCGGTAATGGGCTGAAAACGCCTGTTTTGGGACTCTGCAGAGAAAGTGTTTGCAGACTGCTGAATCCACACACGGGTTTAACTCTGGAAGTTGAGTGCACACATTGACAACCGTTCTGTTAGATAGCTGCGTTTTGGATTTAGAAGCAGATATTTCCCTGTGCTTACTGCTGTTTCTTCCATATGCCGGTAATGGGCTGAAAACGCCTGTTTTGGGACTCTGCAGAGAAAGTGTTTGCAGACTGCTGAATCCACACACGGGTTTAACTCTGGAAGTTGAGTGCACACATTGACAACCGTTCTGTTAGATAGCTGCGTTTTGGATTTAGAAGCAGATATTTCCCTGTGCTTACTGCTGTTTCTTCCATATGCCGGTAATGGGCTGAAAACGCCTGTTTTGGGACTCTGCAGAGAAAGTGTTTGCAGACTGCTGAATCCACACACGGGTTTAACTCTGGAAGTTGAGTGCACACATTGACAACCGTTCTGTTAGATAGCTGCGTTTTGGATTTAGAAGCAGATATTTCCCTGTGCTTACTGCTGTTTCTTCCATATGCCGGTAATGGGCTGAAAACGCCTGTTTTGGGACTCTGCAGAGAAAGTGTTTGCAGACTGCTGAATCCACACACGGGTTTAACTCTGGAAGTTGAGTGCACACATTGACAACCGTTCTGTTAGATAGCTGCGTTTTGGATTTAGAAGCAGATATTTCCCTGTGCTTACTGCTGTTTCTTCCATATGCCGGTAATGGGCTGAAAACGCCTGTTTTGGGACTCTGCAGAGAAAGTGTTTGCAGACTGCTGAATCCACACACGGGTTTAACTCTGGAAGTTGAGTGCACACATTGACAACCGTTCTGTTAGATAGCTGCGTTTTGGATTTAGAAGCAGATATTTCCCTGGGCTTACTGCTGTTTCTTCCATATGCCGGTAATGGGCTGAAAACGCCTGTTTTGGGACTCTGCAGAGAAAGTGTTTGCAGACTGCTGAATCCACACACGGGTTTAACTCTGGAAGTTGAGTGCACACATTGACAACCGTTCTGTTAGATAGCTGCGTTTTGGATTTAGAAGCAGATATTTCCCTGGGCTTACTGCTGTTTCTTCCATATGCCGGTAATGGGCTGAAAACGCCTGTTTTGGGACTCTGCAGAGAAAGTGTTTGCAGACTGCTGAATCCACACACGGGTTTAACTCTGGAAGTTGAGTGCACACATTGACAACCGTTCTGTTAGATAGCTGCGTTTTGGATTTAGAAGCAGATATTTCCCTGTGCTTACTGCTGTTTCTTCCATATGCCGGTAATGGGCTGAAAACGCCTGCTTTGGGACTCTGCAGAGAAAGTGTTTGCAGACTGCTGAATCCACACACGGGTTTAACTCTGGAAGTTGAGTGCACACATTGACAACCGTTCTGTTAGATAGCTGCGTTTTGGATTTAGAAGCAGATATTTCCCTGGGCTTACTGCTGTTTCTTCCATATGCCGGTAATGGGCTGAAAACGCCTGTTTTGGGACTCTGCAGAGAAAGTGTTTGCAGACTGCTGAATCCACACACGGGTTTAACTCTGGAAGTTGAGTGCACACATTGACAACCGTTCTGTTAGATAGCTGCGTTTTGGATTTAGAAGCAGATATTTCCCTGTGCTTACTGCTGTTACTTCCATATGCCGGTAAAGGGCTGAAAACGCCTGTTTTGGGACTCTGCAGAGAAAGTGTTTGCAGACTGCTGAATCCACACACGGGTTTAACTCTGGAAGTTGAGTGCACACATTGACAACCGTTCTGTTAGATAGCTGCGTTTTGGATTAAGAAGCAGATATTTCCCTGTGCTTACTGCTGTTTCTTCCATATGCCGGTAATGGGCTGAAAACGCCTGTTTTGGGACTCTGCAGAGAAAGTGTTTGAAGACTGCTGAATCCACACACGGGTTTAACTCTGGAAGTTGAGTGCACACATTGACAACCGTTCTGTTAGATAGCTGCGTTTTGGATTTAGAAGCAGATATTTCCCTGTGCTTACTGCTGTTTCTTCCATATGCCGGTAATTCGCTGAAAACGCCTGTTTTGGGACTCTGCAGAGAAAGTGTTTGCAGACTGCTGAATCCACACACGGGTTTAACTCTGGAAGTTGAGTGCACACATTGACAACCGTTCTGTTAGATAGCTGCGTTTTGGATTTAGAAGCAGATATTTCCCTGTGCTTACTGCTGTTTCTTCCATATGCCGGTAATGGGCTGAAAACGCCTATTTTGGGACTCTGCAGAGAAAGTGTTTGCAGACTGCTGAATCCACACACGGGTTTAACTCTGGAAGTTGAGTGCACACATTGACAACCGTTCTGTTAGATAGCTGCGTTTTGGATTTAGAAGCAGATATTTCCCTGTGCTTACTGCTGTTTCTTTCATATGCCGGTAATGGGCTGAAAACGCCTGTTTTGGGACTCTGCAGAGAAGAAGTTTGCAGACTGCTGAATCCACACACGGGTTTAACTCTGGAAGTTGAGTGCACACATTGACAACTGTTCTGCTAGATAGCTGCGTTTTGGATTTAGAAGCAGATATTTCCCTGTGCTTACTGCTGTTTCTTCCATATGCCGGTAATGGGCTGAAAACGCCTGTTTTGGGACTCTGCAGAGAAAGTGTTTGCAGACTGCTTAATCCACACACGGGTTTAACTCTGGAAGTTGAGTGCACACATTGACAACCGTTCTGTTAGATAGCTGCGTTTTGGATTTAGAAGCATATATTTCCCTGTGCTTACTGCTGTTTCTTCCATATGCCGGTAATGGGCTGAAAACGCCTGTTTTGGGACTCTGCAGAGAAAGTGTTTGCAGACTGCTGAATCCACACACGGGTTTAACTCTGGAAGTTGAATGCACACATTGACAACCGTTCTGTTAGATAGCTGCGTTTTGGATTTAGAAGCAGATATTTCCCTGTGCTTACTGCTGTTTCTTCCATATGCCGGTAATGGGCTGAAAACGCCTGTTTTGGGACTCTGCAGAGAAAGTGTTTGCAGACTGCTGAATCCACACACGGGTTTAACTCTGGAAGTTGAGTGCACACATTGACAACCGTTCTGTTAGATAGCTGCGTTTTGGATTTAGAAGCAGATATTTCCCTGTGCTTACTGCTGTTTCTTCCATATGCCGGTAATGGGCTGAAAACGCCTGTTTTGGGACTCTGCAGAGAAAGTGTTTGCAGACTGCTGAATCCACACACGGGTTTAACTCTGGAAGTTGAGTGCACACATTGACAACCGTTCTGTTAGATAGCTGTGTTTTGGATTTAGAAGCAGATATTTCCCTGTGCTTACTGCTGTTTCTTCCATATGCCGGTAATGGGCTGAAAACGCCTGTTTTGGGACTCTGCAGAGAAAGTGTTTGCAGACTGCTGAATCCACACACGGGTTTAACTCTGGAAGTTGAGTGCACACATTGACAACCGTTCTGTTAGATAGCTGCGTTTTGGATTTAGAAGCAGATATTTCCCTGTGCTTACTGCTGTTTCTTCCATATGCCGGTAATGGGCTGAAAACGCCTGTTTTGGGACTCTGCAGAGAAAGTGTTTGCAGACTGCTGAATCCACACACGGGTTTAACTCTGGAAGTTGAGTGCACACATTGACAACCGTTCTGTTAGATAGCTGCGTTTTGGATTTAGAAGCAGATATTTCCCTGTGCTTACTGCTGTTTCTTCCATATGCCGGTAATGGGCTGAAAACGCCTGTTTTGGGACTCTGCAGAGAAAGTGTTTGCAGACTGCAGAATCCACACACGGGTTTAACTCTGGAAGTTGAGTGCACACATTGACAACCGTTCTGTTAGATAGCTGCGTTTTGAATTTAGAAGCAGATATTTCCCTGTGCTTACTGCTGTTTCTTCCATATGCTGGTAAAGGGCTGAAAACGCCTGTTTTGGGACTCTGCAGAGAAAGTGTTTGCAGACTGCTGAATCCACACACGGGTTTAACTCTGGAAGTTGAGTGCACACATTGACAACCGTTCTGTTAGATAGCTGCGTTTTGGATTTAGAAGCAGATATTTCCCTGTGCTTACTGCTGTTTCTTCCATATGCCGGTAATGGGCTGAAAACGCCTGTTTTGGGACTCTGCAGAGAAAGTGTTTGCAGACTGCTGAATCCACACACGGGTTTAACTCTGGAAGTTGAGTGCACACATTGACAACCGTTCTGTTAGATAGCTGCGTTTTGGATTTAGAAGCAGATATTTCCCTGTGCCTACTGCTGTTTCTTCCATATGCCGGTAATGGGCTGAAAACGCCTGTTTTGGGACTCTGCAGAGAAAGTGTTTGCAGACTGCTGAATCCACACACGGGTTTAACTCTGGAAGTTGAGTGCACACATTGACAACCGTTCTGTTAGATAGCTGCGTTTTGGATTTAGAAGCAGATATTTCCCTGTGCTTACTGCTGTTTCTTCCATATGCCGGTAATGGGCTGAAAACGCCTGTTTTGGGACTCTGCAGAGAAAGTGTTTGCAGACTGCTGAATCCACAAACGGGTTTAACTCTGGAAGTTGAGTGCACACATTGACAACCGTTCTGTTAGATAGCTGCGTTTTGGATTTAGAAGCAGATATTTCCCTGTGCTTACTGCTGTTTCTTCCATATGCCGGTAATGGGCTGAAAACGCCTGTTTTGGGACTCTGCAGAGAAAGTGTTTGCAGACTGCTGAATCCACACACGGGTTTAACTCTGGAAGTTGAGTGCACACATTGACAACCGTTCTGTTAGATAGCTGTGTTTTGGATTTAGAAGCAGATATTTCCCTGTGCTTACTGCTGTTTCTTCCATATGCCGGTAATGGGCTGAAAACGCCTGTTTTGGGACTCTGCAGAGAAAGTGTTTGCAGACTGCTGAATCCACACACGGGTTTAACTCTGGAAGTTGAGTGCACACATTGACAACCGTTCTGTTAGATAGCTGCGTTTTGGATTTAGAAGCAGATATTTCCCTGTGATTACTGCTGTTTCTTCCATATGCCGGTAATGGGCTGAAAACGCCTGTTTTGGGACTCTGCAGAGAAAGTGTTTGCAGACTGCTGAATCCACACACGGGTTTAACTCTGGAAGTTGAGTGCACACATTGACAACCGTTCTGTTAGATAGCTGCGTTTTTGATTTAGAAGCAGATATTTCCCTGTGCTTACTGCTGTTTCTTCCATATGCCGGTAATGGGCTGAAAACCCCTGTTTTGGGACTCTGCAGAGAAAGTGTTTGCAGACTGCTGAATCCACACACGGGTTTAACTCTGGAAGTTGAGTGCACACATTGACAACCGTTCTGTTAGATAGCTGCGTTTTGAATTTAGAAGCAGATATTTCCCTGTGCTTACTGCTGTTTCTTCCATATGCTGGTAAAGGGCTGAAAACGCCTGTTTTGGGACTCTGCAGAGAAAGTGTTTGCAGACTGCTGAATCCACACACGGGTTTAACTCTGGAAGTTGAGTGCACACATTGACAACCGTTCTGTTAGATAGCTGCGTTTTGGATTTAGAAGCAGATATTTCCCTGTGCTTACTGCTGTTTCTTCCTTATGCCGGTAATGGGCTGAAAACGCTTGTTTTGGGACTCTGCAGAGAAAGTGTTTGCAGACTGCTGAATCCACACACGGGTTTAACTCTGGAAGTTGAGTGCACACATTGACAACCGTTCTGTTAGATAGCTGCGTTTTGGATTTAGAAGCAGATATTTCCCTGTGCCTACTGCTGTTTTTCCATATGCCCGTAATGGGCTGAAATCGCCTGTTTTGGGACTCTGCAGAGAAAGTGTTTGCAGACTGTGGAATCCACACACGGGTTTAACTCTGGAAGTTGAGTGCACACATTGACAACCGTTCTGTTAGATAGCTGCGTTTTGGATTTAGAAGCAGATATTTCCCTGTGCTTACTGCTGTTTCTTCCATATGCCGGTAATGGGCTGAAAACGCCTGTTTTGGGACTCTGCAGAGAAAGTGTTTGCAGACTGCTGAATCCACACACGGGTTTAACTCTGGAAGTTGAGTGCACACATTGACAACCGTTCTGTTAGATAGCTGCGTTTTGGATTTAGAAGCAGATATTTCCCTGTGCCTACTGCTGTTTCTTCCTTATGCCGGTAATGGGCTGAAATCGCCTGTTTTGGGACTCTGCAGAGAAAGTGTTTGCAGACTGTGGAATCCACACACGGGTTTAACTCTGGAAGTTGAGTGCACACATTGACAACCGTTCTGTTAGATAGCTGCGTTTTGGATTTAGAAGCAGATATTTCCCTGGGCTTACTGCTGTTTCTTCCATATGCCGGTAATGGGCTGAAAACGCCTGTTTTGGGACTCTGCAGAGAAAGTGTTTGCAGACTGCTGAATCCACACACGGGTTTAACTCTGGAAGTTGAGTGCACACATTGACAACCGTTCTGTTAGATAGCTGCGTTTTGGATTTAGAAGCAGATATTTCCCTGTGCCTACTGCTGTTTTTCCATATGCCCGTAATGGGCTGAAATCGCCTGTTTTGGGACTCTGCAGAGAAAGTGTTTGCAGACTGTGGAATCCACACACGGGTTTAACTCTGGAAGTTGAGTGCACACATTGACAACCGTTCTGTTAGATAGCTGCGTTTTGGATTTAGAAGCAGATATTTCCCTGTGCTTACTGCTGTTTCTTCCATATGCCGGTAATGGGCTGAAAACGCCTGTTTTGGGACTCTGCAGAGAAAGTGTTTGCAGACTGCTGAATCCACACACGGGTTTAACTCTGGAAGTTGAGTGCACACATTGACAACCGTTCTGTTAGATAGCTGCGTTTTGGATTTAGAAGCAGATATTTCCCTGTGCCTACTGCTGTTTCTTCCATATGCCGGTAATGGGCTGAAATCGCCTGTTTTGGGACTCTGCAGAGAAAGTGTTTGCAGACTGTGGAATCCACACACGGGTTTAACTCTGGAAGTTGAGTGCACACATTGACAACCGTTCTGTTAGATAGCTGCGTTTTGGATTTAGAAGCAGATATTTCCCTGGGCTTACTGCTGTTTCTTCCATATGCCGGTAATGGGCTGAAAACGCCTGTTTTGGGACTCTGCAGAGAAAGTGTTTGCAGACTGCTGAATCCACACACGGGTTTAACTCTGGAAGTTGAGTGCACACATTGACAACCGTTCTGTTAGATAGCTGCGTTTTGGATTTAGAAGCAGATATTTCCCTGTGCTTACTGCTGTTTCTTCCATATGCCGGTAATGGGCTGAAAACGCCTATTTTGGGACTCTGCAGAGAAAGTGTTTGCAGACTGCTGAATCCACACACGGGTTTAACTCTGGAAGTTGAGTGCACACATTGACAACCGTTCTGTTAGATAGCTGCGTTTTGGATTTAGAAGCAGATATTTCCCTGTGCTTACTGCTGTTTATTTTAATATGCCGGTAATGGGCTGAAAACGCCTGTTTTGGGACTCTGCAGAGAAGATGTTTGCAGACTGCTGAATCCACACACGGGTTTATCTCTGGAAGTTGAGTGCACACATTGACAACCGTTCTGTTAGATAGCTGCGTTTTGGATTTAGAAGCAGATATTTCCCTGTGCTTACTGCTGTTTCTTCCATATGCCGGTAATGGGCTGAAGACGCCTGTTTTTGGACTATGCAGAGAAAGTGTTTGCAGACTGCTGAATCCACACACGGGTTTAACTCTGGAAGTTGAGTGCACACATTGACAACCGTTCTGTTAGATAGCTGCGTTTTGGATTTAGAAGCAGATATTTCCCTGTGCTTACTGCTGTTTCTTCCATATGCCGGTAATGGGCTGAAAACGCCTGTTTTGGGACTCTGCAGAGAAAGTGTTTGCAGACTGCTGAATCCACACACGGGTTTAACTCTGGAAGTTGAGTGCACACATTGACAAGCGTTCTGTTAGATAGCTGCGTTTTGGATTTAGAGGCAGATATTTCCCTGTGCTTACTGCTGTTTCTTCCATATGCCGGTAATGGGCTGAAAACGCCTGTTTTGGGACTGTGCAGAGAAAGTGTTTGCAGACTGCTGAATCCACACACGGGTTTAACTCTGGAAGTTGAGTGCACACATTGACAACCGTTCTGTTAGATAGCTGCGTTTTGGATTTAGAAGCAGATATTTCCCTGTGCTTACTGCTGTTTCTTCCATATGCCGGTAATGGGCTGAAAACGCCTGTTTTGGGACTCTGCAGAGAAAGTGTTTGCAGACTGCTGAATCCACACACGGGTTTAACTCTGGAAGTTGAGTGCACACATTTACAACCGTTCTGTTAGATAGCTGCGTTTTTGATTAAGAAGCAGATATTTCCCTGTGCTTACTGCTGTTTCTTCCATATGCCGGTAATGGGCTGAAAACGCCTGTTTAGGGACTCTGCAGAGAAAGTGTTTGCAGACTGCTGAATCCACACACGGGTTTAACTCTGGAAGTTGAGTGCACACATTGACAACCGTTCTGTTAGATAGCTGCGTTTTGGATTTAGAAGCAGATATTTCCCTGTGCTTACTGCTGTTTCTTCCCTATGCCGGTAATGGGCTGAAAACGCCTGTTTAGGGACTCTGCAGAGAAAGTGTTTGCAGACTGCTGAATCCACACACGGGTTTAACTCTGGAAGTTGAGTGCACACATTGACAACCGTTCTGTTAGATAGCTGCATTTTGGATTTAGAGGCAGATATTTCCCTGTGCTTACTGCTGTTTCTTCCATATGCCGGTAATGGGCTGAAAACGCCTGTTTTGGGACTGTGCAGAGAAAGTGTTTGCAGACTGCTGAATCCACACACGGGTTTAACTCTGGAAGTTGAGTGCACACATTGACAACCGTTCTGTTAGATAGCTGCGTTTTGGATTTAGAAGCAGATATTTCCCTGTGCTTACTGCTGTTTCTTCCATATGCCGGTAATGGGCTGAAAACGCCTGTTTTGGGACTCTGCAGAGAAAGTGTTTGAAGACTGCTGAATCCACACACGGGTTTAACTCTGGAAGTTGAGTGCACACATTGACAACCGTTCTGTTAGATAGCTGCGTTTTGGATTTAGAAGCAGATATTTCCCTGTGCTTACTGCTGTTTCTTCCATATGCCGGTAATTCGCTGAAAACGCCTGTTTTGGGACTCTGCAGAGAAAGTGTTTGCAGACTGCTGAATCCACACACGTGTTTAACTCTGGAAGTTGAGTGCACACATTGACAACCGTTCTGTTAGATAGCTGCGTTTTGGATTTAGAAGCAGATATTTCCCTGTGCTTACTGCTGTTTCTTCCATATGCCGGTAATGGGCTGAAAACGCCTATTTTGGGACTCTGCAGAGAAAGTGTTTGCAGACTGCTGAATCCACACACGGGTTTAACTCTGGAAGTTGAGTGCACACATTGACAACCGTTCTGTTAGATAGCTGCGTTTTGGATTTAGAAGCAGATATTTCCCTGTGCTTACTGCTGTTTCTTTCATATGCCGGTAATGGGCTGAAAACGCCTGTTTTGGGACTCTGCAGAGAAGAAGTTTGCAGACTGCTGAATCCACACACGGGTTTAACTCTGGAAGTTGAGTGCACACATTGACAACCGTTCTGCTAGATAGCTGCGTTTTGGATTTAGAAGCAGATATTTCCCTGTGCTTACTGCTGTTTCTTCCATATGCCGGTAATGGGCTGAAAACGCCTGTTTTGGGACTCTGCAGAGAAAGTGTTTGCAGACTGCTTAATCCACACACGGGTTTAACTCTGGAAGTTGAGTGCACACATTGACAACCGTTCTGTTAGATAGCTGCGTTTTGGATTTAGAAGCATATATTTCCCTGTGCTTACTGCTGTTTCTTCCATATGCCGGTAATGGGCTGAAAACGCCTGTTTTGGGACTCTGCAGAGAAAGTGTTTGCAGACTGCTGAATCCACACACGGGTTTAACTCTGGAAGTTGAGTGCACACATTGACAACCGTTCTGTTAGATAGCTGCGTTTTGGATTTAGAAGCAGATATTTCCCTGTGCTTACTGCTGTTTCTTCCATATGCCGGTAATGGGCTGAAAACGCCTGTTTTGGGACTCTGCAGAGAAAGTGTTTGCAGACTGCTGAATCCACACACGGGTTTAACTCTGGAAGTTGAGTGCACACATTGACAACCGTTCTGTTAGATAGCTGCGTTTTGGATTTAGAAGCAGATATTTCCCTGTGCTTACTGCTGTTTCTTCCATATGCCGGTAATGGGCTGAAAACGCCTGTTTTGGGACTCTGCAGAGAAAGTGTTTGCAGACTGCTGAATCCACACACGGGTTTAACTATGGAAGTTGAGTGCACACATTGACAACCGTTCTGTTAGATAGCTGTGTTTTGGATTTAGAAGCAGATATTTCCCTGTGCTTACTGCTGTTTCTTCCATATGCCGGTAATGGGCTGAAAACGCCTGTTTTGGGACTCTGCAGAGAAAGTGTTTGCAGACTGCTGAATCCACACACGGGTTTAACTCTGGAAGTTGAGTGCACACATTGACAACCGTTCTGTTAGATAGCTGCGTTTTGGATTTAGAAGCAGATATTTCCCTGTGCTTACTGCTGTTTCTTCCATATGCCGGTAATGGGCTGAAAACGCCTGTTTTGGGACTCTGCAGAGAAAGTGTTTGCAGACTGCTGAATCCACACACGGGTTTAACTCTGGAAGTTGAGTGCACACATTGACAACCGTTCTGTTAGATAGCTGCGTTTTGGATTTAGAAGCAGATATTTCCCTGTGCTTACTGCTGTTTCTTCCATATGCCGGTAATGGGCTGAAAACGCCTGTTTTGGGACTCTGCAGAGAAAGTGTTTGCAGACTGCAGAATCCACACACGGGTTTAACTCTGGAAGTTGAGTGCACACATTGACAACCGTTCTGTTAGATAGCTGCGTTTTGAATTTAGAAGCAGATATTTCCCTGTGCTTACTGCTGTTTCTTCCATATGCTGGTAAAGGGCTGAAAACGCCTGTTTTGGGACTCTGCAGAGAAAGTGTTTGCAGACTGCTGAATCCACACACGGGTTTAACTCTGGAAGTTGAGTGCACACATTGACAACCGTTCTGTTAGATAGCTGCGTTTTGGATTTAGAAGCAGATATTTCCCTGTGCTTACTGCTGTTTCTTCCATATGCCGGTAATGGGCTGAAAACGCCTGTTTTGGGACTCTGCAGAGAAAGTGTTTGCAGACTGCTGAATCCACACACGGGTTTAACTCTGGAAGTTGAGTGCACACATTGACAACCGTTCTGTTAGATAGCTGCGTTTTGGATTTAGAAGCAGATATTTCCCTGTGCCTACTGCTGTTTCTTCCATATGCCGGTAATGGGCTGAAAACGCCTGTTTTGGGACTCTGCAGAGAAAGTGTTTGCAGACTGCTGAATCCACACACGGGTTTAACTCTGGAAGTTGAGTGCACACATTGACAACCGTTCTGTTAGATAGCTGCGTTTTGGATTTAGAAGCAGATATTTCCCTGTGCTTACTGCTGTTTCTTCCATATGCCGGTAATGGGCTGAAAACGCCTGTTTTGGGACTCTGCAGAGAAAGTGTTTGCAGACTGCTGAATCCACAAACGGGTTTAACTCTGGAAGTTGAGTGCACACATTGACAACCGTTCTGTTAGATAGCTGCGTTTTGGATTTAGAAGCAGATATTTCCCTGTGCTTACTGCTGTTTCTTCCATATGCCGGTAATGGGCTGAAAACGCCTGTTTTGGGACTCTGCAGAGAAAGTGTTTGCAGACTGCTGAATCCACACACGGGTTTAACTCTGGAAGTTGAGTGCACACATTGACAACCGTTCTGTTAGATAGCTGCGTTTTGGATTTAGAAGCAGATATTTCCCTGTGCTTACTGCTGTTTCTTCCATATGCCGGTAATGGGCTGAAAACGCCTGTTTTGGGACTCTGCAGAGAAAGTGTTTGCAGACTGCTGAATCCACACACGGGTTTAACTCTGGAAGTTGAGTGCACACATTGACAACCGTTCTGTTAGATAGCTGCGTTTTGGATTTAGAAGCAGATATTTCCCTGTGCTTACTGCTGTTTCTTCCATATGCCGGTAATGGGCTGAAAACGCCTGTTTTGGGACTCTGCAGAGAAAGTGTTTGCAGACTGCTGAATCCACACACGGGTTTAACTCTGGAAGTTGAGTGCACACATTGACAACCGTTCTGTTAGATAGCTGCGTTTTTGATTTAGAAGCAGATATTTCCCTGTGCTTACTGCTGTTTCTTCCATATGCCGGTAATGGGCTGAAAACCCCTGTTTTGGGACTCTGCAGAGAAAGTGTTTGCAGACTGCTGAATCCACACACGGGTTTAACTCTGGAAGTTGAGTGCACACATTGACAACCGTTCTGTTAGATAGCTGCGTTTTGAATTTAGAAGCAGATATTTCCCTGTGCTTACTGCTGTTTCTTCCATATGCTGGTAAAGGGCTGAAAACGCCTGTTTTGGGACTCTGCAGAGAAAGTGTTTGCAGACTGCTGAATCCACACACGGGTTTAACTCTGGAAGTTGAGTGCACACATTGACAACCGTTCTGTTAGATAGCTGCGTTTTGGATTTAGAAGCAGATATTTCCCTGTGCTTACTGCTGTTTCTTCCTTATGCCGGTAATGGGCTGAAAACGCTTGTTTTGGGACTCTGCAGAGAAAGTGTTTGCAGACTGCTGAATCCACACACGGGTTTAACTCTGGAAGTTGAGTGCACACATTGACAACCGTTCTGTTAGATAGCTGCGTTTTGGATTTAGAAGCAGATATTTCCCTGTGCTTACTGCTGTTTCTTCCCTATGCCGGTAATGGGCTGAAAACGCCTGTTTTGGGACTCTGCAGAGAAAGTGTTTGCAGACTGTGGAATCCACACACGGGTTTAACTCTGGAAGTTGAGTGCACACATTGACAACCGTTCTGTTAGATAGCTGCGTTTTGGATTTAGAAGCAGATATTTCCCTGTGCTTACTGCTGTTTCTTCCATATGCCGGTAATGGGCTGAAAACGCCTGTTTTGGGACTCTGCAGAGAAAGTGTTTGCAGACTGCTGAATCCACACACGGGTTTAACTCTGGAAGTTGAGTGCACACATTGACAACCGTTCTGTTAGATAGCTGCGTTTTGGATTTAGAAGCAGATATTTCCCTGTGCCTACTGCTGTTTCTTCCTTATGCCGGTAATGGGCTGAAATCGCCTGTTTTGGGACTCTGCAGAGAAAGTGTTTGCAGACTGTGGAATCCACACACGGGTTTAACTCTGGAAGTTGAGTGCACACATTGACAACCGTTCTGTTAGATAGCTGCGTTTTGGATTTAGAAGCAGATATTTCCCTGGGCTTACTGCTGTTTCTTCCATATGCCGGTAATGGGCTGAAAACGCCTGTTTTGGGACTCTGCAGAGAAAGTGTTTGCAGACTGCTGAATCCACACACGGGTTTAACTCTGGAAGTTGAGTGCACACATTGACAACCGTTCTGTTAGATAGCTGCGTTTTGGATTTAGAAGCAGATATTTCCCTGTGCCTACTGCTGTTTTTCCATATGCCCGTAATGGGCTGAAATCGCCTGTTTTGGGACTCTGCAGAGAAAGTGTTTGCAGACTGTGGAATCCACACACGGGTTTAACTCTGGAAGTTGAGTGCACACATTGACAACCGTTCTGTTAGATAGCTGCGTTTTGGATTTAGAAGCAGATATTTCCCTGTGCTTACTGCTGTTTCTTCCATATGCCGGTAATGGGCTGAAAACGCCTGTTTTGGGACTCTGCAGAGAAAGTGTTTGCAGACTGCTGAATCCACACACGGGTTTAACTCTGGAAGTTGAGTGCACACATTGACAACCGTTCTGTTAGATAGCTGCGTTTTGGATTTAGAAGCAGATATTTCCCTGTGCCTACTGCTGTTTCTTCCATATGCCGGTAATGGGCTGAAATCGCCTGTTTTGGGACTCTGCAGAGAAAGTGTTTGCAGACTGTGGAATCCACACACGGGTTTAACTCTGGAAGTTGAGTGCACACATTGACAACCGTTCTGTTAGATAGCTGCGTTTTGGATTTAGAAGCAGATATTTCCCTGGGCTTACTGCTGTTTCTTCCATATGCCGGTAATGGGCTGAAAACGCCTGTTTTGGGACTCTGCAGAGAAAGTGTTTGCAGACTGCTGAATCCACACACGGGTTTAACTCTGGAAGTTGAGTGCACACATTGACAACCGTTCTGTTAGATAGCTGCGTTTTGGATTTAGAAGCAGATATTTCCCTGTGCTTACTGCTGTTTCTTCCATATGCCGGTAATGGGCTGAAAACGCCTATTTTGGGACTCTGCAGAGAAAGTGTTTGCAGACTGCTGAATCCACACACGGGTTTAACTCTGGAAGTTGAGTGCACACATTGACAACCGTTCTGTTAGATAGCTGCGTTTTGGATTTAGAAGCAGATATTTCCCTGTGCTTACTGCTGTTTATTTTAATATGCCGGTAATGGGCTGAAAACGCCTGTTTTGGGACTCTGCAGAGAAGATGTTTGCAGACTGCTGAATCCACACACGGGTTTATCTCTGGAAGTTGAGTGCACACATTGACAACCGTTCTGTTAGATAGCTGCGTTTTGGATTTAGAAGCAGATATTTCCCTGTGCTTACTGCTGTTTCTTCCATATGCCGGTAATGGGCTGAAGACGCCTGTTTTTGGACTATGCAGAGAAAGTGTTTGCAGACTGCTGAATCCACACACGGGTTTAACTCTGGAAGTTGAGTGCACACATTGACAACCGTTCTGTTAGATAGCTGCGTTTTGGATTTAGAAGCAGATATTTCCCTGTGCTTACTGCTGTTTCTTCCATATGCCGGTAATGGGCTGAAAACGCCTGTTTTGGGACTCTGCAGAGAAAGTGTTTGCAGACTGCTGAATCCACACACGGGTTTAACTCTGGAAGTTGAGTGGACACATTGACAAGCGTTCTGTTAGATAGCTGCGTTTTGGATTTAGAGGCAGATATTTCCCTGTGCTTACTGCTGTTTCTTCCATATGCCGGTAATGGGCTGAAAACGCCTGTTTTGGGACTGTGCAGAGAAAGTGTTTGCAGACTGCTGAATCCACACACGGGTTTAACTCTGGAAGTTGAGTGCACACATTGACAACCGTTCTGTTAGATAGCTGCGTTTTGGATTTAGAAGCAGATATTTCCCTGTGCTTACTGCTGTTTCTTCCATATGCCGGTAATGGGCTGAAAACGCCTGTTTTGGGACTCTGCAGAGAAAGTGTTTGCAGACTGCTGAATCCACACACGGGTTTAACTCTGGAAGTTGAGTGCACACATTTACAACCGTTCTGTTAGATAGCTGCGTTTTTGATTAAGAAGCAGATATTTCCCTGTGCTTACTGCTGTTTCTTCCATATGCCGGTAATGGGCTGAAAACGCCTGTTTAGGGACTCTGCAGAGAAAGTGTTTGCAGACTGCTGAATCCACACACGGGTTTAACTCTGGAAGTTGAGTGCACACATTGACAACCGTTCTGTTAGATAGCTGCGTTTTGGATTTAGAAGCAGATATTTCCCTGTGCTTACTGCTGTTTCTTCCCTATGCCGGTAATGGGCTGAAAACGCCTGTTTAGGGACTCTGCAGAGAAAGTGTTTGCAGACTGCTGAATCCACACACGGGTTTAACTCTGGAAGTTGAGTGCACACATTGACAACCGTTCTGTTAGATAGCTGCATTTTGGATTTAGAGGCAGATATTTCCCTGTGCTTACTGCTGTTTCTTCCATATGCCGGTAATGGGCTGAAAACGCCTGTTTTGGGACTGTGCAGAGAAAGTGTTTGCAGACTGCTGAATCCACACACGGGTTTAACTCTGGAAGTTGAGTGCACACATTGACAACCGTTCTGTTAGATAGCTGCGTTTTGGATTTAGAAGCAGATATTTCCCTGTGCTTACTGCTGTTTCTTCCATATGCCGGTAATGGGCTGAAAACGCCTGTTTTGGGACTCTGCAGAGAAAGTGTTTGCAGACTGCTGAATCCACACACGGGTTTAACTCTGGAAGTTGAGTGCACACTTTGACAACCGTTCTGTTAGATAGCTGCGTTTTTGATTAAGAAGCAGATATTTCACTGTGCTTACTGCTGTTTCTTCCATATGCCGGTAATGGGCTGAAAACGCCTGTTTTGGGACTCTGCAGAGAAAGTGTTTGCAGACTGCTGAATCCACACACGGGTTTAACTCTGGAAGTTGAGTGCACACTTTGACAACCGTTCTGTTAGATAGCTGCGTTTTTGATTAAGAAGCAGATATTTCACTGTGCTTACTGCTGTTTCTTCCATATGCCGGTAATGGGCTGAAAACGCCTGTTTTGGGACTCTGCAGAGAAAGTGTTTGCAGACTGCTGAATCCACACACGGGTTTAACTCTGGAAGTTGAGTGCACACATTGACAACCGTTCTGTTAGATAGCTGCGTTTTGGATTTAGAAGCAGATATTTCCCTGTGCTTACTGCTGTTTCTTCCATATGCCGGTAATGGGCTGAAAACGCCTGTTTTGGGACTCTGCAGAGAAAGTGTTTGCAGACTGCTGAATCCACACACGGGTTTAACTCTGGAAGTTGAGTGCACACATTGACAACCGTTCTGTTAGATAGCTGCGTTTTGGATTTAGAAGCAGATATTTCCCTGTGCTTACTGCTGTTTCTTCCATATGCCGGTAATGGGCTGAAAACGCCTGTTTTGGGACTCTGCAGAGAAAGTGTTTGCAGACTGCTGAATCCACACACGGGTTTAACTCTGGAAGTTGAGTGCACACATTGACAACCGTTCTGTTAGATAGCTGCGTTTTGGATTTAGAAGCAGATATTTCCCTGTGCTTACTGCTGTTTCTTCCATATGCCGGTAATGGGCTGAAAACGCCTGTTTTGGGACTCTGCAGAGAAAGTGTTTGCAGACTGCTGAATCCACACACGGGTTTAACTCTGGAAGTTGAGTGCACACATTGACAACCGTTCTGTTAGATAGCTGCGTTTTGGATTTAGAAGCAGATATTTCCCTGTGCTTACTGCTGTTTCTTCCATATGCCGGTAATGGGCTGAAAACGCCTGTTTTGGGACTCTGCAGAGAAAGTGTTTGCAGACTGCTGAATCCACACACGGGTTTAACTCTGGAAGTTGAGTGCACACATTGACAACCGTTCTGTTAGATAGCTGCGTTTTGGATTTAGAAGCAGATATTTCCCTGTGCTTACTGCTGTTTCTTCCATATGCCGGTAATGGGCTGAAAACGCCTGTTTTGGGACTCTGCAGAGAAAGTGTTTGCAGACTGCTGAATCCACACACGGGTTTAACTCTGGAAGTTGAGTGCACACATTGACAACCGTTCTGTTAGATAGCTGCGTTTTGGATTTAGAAGCAGATATTTCCCTGTGCTTACTGCTGTTTCTTCCATATGCCGGTAATGGGCTGAAAACGCCTGTTTTGGGACTCTGCAGAGAAAGTGTTTGCAGACTGCTGAATCCACACACGGGTTTAACTCTGGAAGTTGAGTGCACACATTGACAACCGTTCTGTTAGATAGCTGCGTTTTGGATTTAGAAGCAGATATTTCCCTGTGCTTACTGCTGTTTCTTCCATATGCCGGTAATGGGCTGAAAACGCCTGTTTTGGGACTCTGCAGAGAAAGTGTTTGCAGACTGCTGAATCCACACACGGGTTTAACTCTGGAAGTTGAGTGCACACATTGACAACCGTTCTGTTAGATAGCTGCGTTTTGGATTTAGAAGCAGATATTTCCCTGTGCTTCCTGCTGTTTCTTCCATATGCCGGTAATGGGCTGAAAACGCCTGTTTTGGGACTCTGCAGAGAAAGTGTTTGCAGACTGCTGAATCCACACACGGGTTTAACTCTGGAAGTTGAGTGCACACATTGACAACTGTTCTGTTAGATAGCTGCGTTTTGGATTTAGAAGCAGATATTTCCCTGTGCTTACTGCTGTTTCTTCCATATGCCGGTAATGGGCTGAAAACGCCTGTTTTGGGACTCTGCAGAGAAAGTGTTTGCAGACTGCTGAATCCACACACGGGTTTAACTCTGGAAGTTGAGTGCACACATTGACAACCGTTCTGTTAGATAGCTGCGTTTTGGATTTAGAAGCAGATATTTCCCTGGGCTTACTGATGTTTCTTCCATATGCCGGTAATGGGCTGAAAACGCCTGTTTTGGGACTCTGCAGAGAAAGTGTTTGCAGACTGCTGAATCCACACAAGGGTTTAACTCTGGAAGTTGAGTGCACACATTGACAACCGTTCTGTTAGATAGCTGCGTTTTGCATTTAGAAGCAGATATTTCCCTGTGCTTACTGCTGTTTCTTCCATATGCCGGTAAAGGGCTGAAAACGCCTGATTTGGGACTCTGCAGAGAAAGTGTTTGCAGACTGCTGAATCCACACACGGGTTTAACTCTGGAAGTTGAGTGCACACATTGACAACCGTTCTGTTAGATAGCTGCGTTTTCGATTTAGAAGCAGATATTTCCCTGGGCTTACTGCTGTTTCTTCCATATGCCGGTAATGGGCTGAAAACGCCTGTTTTGGGACTCTGCAGAGAAAGTGTTTGCAGACTGCTGAATCCACACAAGGGTTTAACTCTGGAAGTTGAGTGCACACATTGACAACCGTTCTGTTAGATAGCTGCGTTTTGCATTTAGAAGCAGATATTTCCCTGTGCTTACTGCTGTTTCTTCCATATGCCGGTAAAGGGCTGAAAACGCCTGATTTGGGACTCTGCAGAGAAAGTGTTTGCAGACTGCTGAATCCACACACGGGTTTAACTCTGGAAGTTGAGTGCACACATTGACAACCGTTCTGTTAGATAGCTGCGTTTTCGATTTAGAAGCAGATATTTCCCTGGGCTTACTGCTGTTTCTTCCATATGCCGGTAATGGGCTGAAAACGCCTGTTTTGTGACTCTGCAGAGAAAGTGTTTGCAGACTGCTGAATCCACACACGGGTTTAACTCTGGAAGTTGAGTGCACACATTGACAACCGTTCTGTTAGATAGCTGCGTTTTGGATTTAGAAGCAGATATTTCCCTGTGCTTACTGCTGTTACTTCCATATGCCGGTTATGGGCTGAAAACGCCTGTTTTGGGACTCTGCAGAGAAAGTGTTTGCAGACTGCTGAATCCACACACGGGTTTAACTCTGGAAGTTGAGTGCACACATTGACAACCGTTCTGTTAGATAGCTGCGTTTTGGATTTAGAAGCAGATATTTCCCTGTGCTTACTGCTGTTTCTTCCATATGCCGGTAATGGGCTGAAAACGCCTGTTTTGGGACTCAGCAGAGAAAGTGTTTGCAGACTGCTGAATCCACACACGGGTTTAACTCTGGAAGTTGAGTGCACACATTGACAACCGTTCTGTTAGATAGCTGCGTTTTGGATTTAGAAGCAGATATTTCCCTGTGCTTACTGCTGTTTCTTCCATATGCCGGTAATGGGCTGAAAACGCCTGTATTGGGACTCTGCAGAGAAAGTGTTTGCAGACTGCTGAATCCACACACGGGTTTAACTCTGGAAGTTGAGTGCACACATTGACAACCGTTCTGTTAGATAGCTGCGTTTTGGATTTAGAAGCAGATATTTCCCTGTGCTTACTGCTGTTTCTTCCATATGCCGGTAATGGGCTGAAAACGCCTGTTTTGGGACTCTGCAGAGAAAGTGTTTGCAGACTGCTGAATCCACACACGGGTTTAACTCTGGAAGTTGAGTGCACACATTGACAACCGTTCTGTTAGATAGCTGCGTTTTGGATTTAGAAGCAGATATTTCCCTGGGCTTACTGCTGTTTCTTCCATATGCCGGTAAAGGGCTGAAAACGCCTGTTTTGGGACTCTGCAGAGAAAGTGTTTGCAGACTGCTGAATCCACACACGGGTTTAACTCTGGAAGTTGAGTGCACACATTGACAACCGTTCTGTTAGATAGCTGCGTTTTGGATTTAGAAGCAGATATTTCCCTGGGCTTACTGCTGTTTCTTCCATATGCCGGTAATGGGCTGAAAACGCCTGTTTTGGGACTCTGCAGAGAAAGTGTTTGCAGACTGCTGAATCCACACACGGGTTTAACTCTGGAAGTTGAGTGCACACATTGACAACCGTTCTGTTAGATAGCTGCGTTTTGGATTTAGAAGCAGATATTTCCCTGTGCTTACTGCTGTTACTTCCATATGCCGGTTATGGGCTGAAAACGCCTGTTTTGGGACTCTGCAGAGAAAGTGTTTGCAGACTGCTGAATCCACACACGGGTTTAACTCTGGAAGTTGAGTGCACACATTGACAACCGTTCTGTTAGATAGCTGCGTTTTGGATTTAGAAGCAGATATTTCCCTGTGCTTACTGCTGTTTCTTCCATATGCCGGTAATGGGCTGAAAACGCCTGTTTTGGGACTCTGCAGAGAAAGTGTTTGCAGACTGCTGAATCCACACACGGGTTTAACTCTGGAGGTTGAGTGCACACATTGACAACCGTTCTGTTAGATAGCTGCGTTTTGGATTTAGAAGCAGATATTTCCCTGTGCTTACTGCTGTTTCTTCCATATGCCGGTAATGGGCTGAAAACGCCTGTTTTGGGACTCTGCAGAGAAAGTGTTTGCAGACTGCTGAATCCACACACGGGTTTAACTCTGGAAGTTGAGTGCACACATTGACAACCGTTCTGTTAGATAGCTGCGTTTTGGATTTAGAAGCAGATATTTCCCTGTGCTTACTGCTGTTTCTTCCATATGCCCGTAATGGGCTGAAAACGCCTGTTTTGGGACTCTGCAGAGAAAGTGTTTGCAGACTGCTGAATCCACACACGGGTTTAACTCTGGAAGTTGAGTGCACACATTGACAACCGTTCTGTTAGATAGCTGCGTTTTGGATTTAGAAGCAGATATTTCCCTGTGCTTACTGCTGTTTCTTCCATATGCCCGTAATGGGCTGAAAACGCCTGTTTTGGGACTCTGCAGAGAAAGTGTTTGCAGACTGCTGAATCCACACACGGGTTTAACTCTGGAAGTTGAGTGCACACATTGACAACCGTTCTGTTAGATAGCTGCGTTTTGGATTTAGAAGCAGATATTTCCCTGTGCTTACTGCTGTTTCTTCCATATGCCGGTAATGGGCTGAAAACGCCTGTTTTGGGACTCAGCAGAGAAAGTGTTTGCAGACTGCTGAATCACACAAGGGTTTAACTCTGGAAGTTGAATGCACACATTGACAACCGTTCTGTTAGATAGCTGCGTTTTGGATTTAGAAGCAGATATTTCCCTGTGCTTACTGCTGTTTCTTCCATATGCCGGTAATGGGCTGAAAACGCCTGTTTTGGGACTCTGCAGAGAAAGTGTTTGCAGACTGCTGAATCCACACACGGGTTTAACTCTGGAAGTTGAGTGCACACATTGACAACCGTTCTGTTAGATAGCTGCGTTTTGGATTTAGAAGCAGATATTTCCCTGTGCTTACTGCTGTTTCTTCCATATGCCCGTAATGGGCTGAAAACGCCTGTTTTGGGACTCTGCAGAGAAAGTGTTTGCAGACTGCTGAATCCACACACGGGTTTAACTCTGGAAGTTGAGTGCACACATTGACAACCGTTCTGTTAGATAGCTGCGTTTTGGATTTAGAAGCAGATATTTCCCTGTGCTTACTGCTGTTTCTTCCATATGCCGGTAATGGGCTGAAAACGCCTGTTTTGGGACTCAGCAGAGAAAGTGTTTGCAGACTGCTGAATCCACACAAGGGTTTAACTCTGGAAGTTGAATGCACACATTGACAACCGTTCTGTTAGATAGCTGCGTTTTGGATTTAGAAGCAGATATTTCCCTGTGCTTACTGCTGTTTCTTCCATATGCCGGTAATGGGCTGAAAACGCCTGTTTTGGGACTCTGCAGAGAAAGTGTTTGCAGACTGCTGAATCCACACACGGGTTTAACTCTAAAAGTTGAGTGCACACATTGACAACCGTTCTGTTAGATAGCTGCGTTTTGGATTTAGAAGCAGATATTTCCCTGTGCTTACTGCTGTTTCTTCCATATGCCGGTAATGGGCTGAAAACGCCTGTTTTGGGACTCTGCAGAGAAAGTGTTTGAAGACTGCTGAATCCACACACGGGTTTAACTCTGGAAGTTGAGTGCACACATTGACAACCGTTCTGTTAGATAGCTGCGTTTTGGATTTAGAAGCAGATATTTCCCTGGGCTTACTGCTGTTTCTTCCATATGCCGGTAATGGGCTGAAAACGCCTGTTTTGGGACTCTGCAGAGAAAGCGTTTGCAGACTGCTGAATCCACACACGGGTTTAACTCTGGAAGTTGAGTGCACACATTGACAACCGTTCTGTTAGATAGCTGCGTTTTGGATTTAGAAGCAGATATTTCCCTGTGCTTACTGCTGTTTCATCCATATGCCGGTAATGGGCTGAAAACGCCTGTTTTGGGACTCTGCAGAGAAAGTGTTTCCAGACTGCTGAATCCACACACGGGTTTAACTCTGGAAGTTGAGTGCACACATTGACAACCGTTCTGTTAGATAGCTGCGTTTTGGATTTAGAAGCAGATATTTCCCTGTGCTTACTGCTGTTTCTTCCATATGCCGGTAATGGGCTGAAAACGCCTGTTTTGGGACTCTGCAGAGAAAGTGTTTGCAGACTGCTGAATCCACACACGGGTTTAACTCTGGAAGTTGAGTGCACACATTGACAACCGCTCTGTTAGATAGCTGCGTTTTGGATTTAGAAGCAGATATTTCCCTGGGCTTACTGCTGTTTCTTCCATATGCCGGTAATGGGCTGAAAACGCCTGTTTTGGGACTCTGCAGAGAAAGTGTTTGCAGACTGCTGAATCCACACACGGGTTTAACTCTGGAAGTTGAGTGCACACATTGAAAACCGTTCTGTTAGATAGCTGCGTTTTGGATTTAGAAGCAGATATTTCCCTGTGCTTCCTGCTGTTTCTTCCATATGCCGGTAATGGGCTGAAAACGCCTGTTTTGGGACTCTGCAGAGAAAGTGTTTGCAGACTGCTGAATCCACACACGGGTTTAACTCTGGAAGTTGAGTGCACACATTGACAACCGTTCTGTTAGATAGCTGCGTTTTGGATTTAGAAGCAGATATTTCCCTGTGCTTACTGCTGTTTCTTCCATATGCCGGTAATGGGCTGAAAACGCCTGTTTTGGGACTCTGCAGAGAAAGTGTTTGCAGACTGCTGAATCCACACACGGGTTTAACTCTGGAAGTTGAGTGCACACATTGACAACCGCTCTGTTAGATAGCTGCGTTTTGGATTTAGAAGCAGATATTTCCCTGGGCTTACTGCTGTTTCTTCCATATGCCGGTAATGGGCTGAAAACGCCTGTTTTGGGACTCTGCAGAGAAAGTGTTTGCAGACTGCTGAATCCACACACGGGTTTAACTCTGGAAGTTGAGTGCACACATTGACAACCGTTCTGTTAGATAGCTGTGTTTTGGATTTAGAAGCAGATATTTCCCTGGGCTTACTGCTGTTTCTTCCATATGCCGGTAATGGGCTGAAAACGCCTGTTTTGGGACTCTGCAGAGAAAGCGTTTGCAGACTGCTGAATCCACACACGGGTTTACCTCTGGAAGTTGAGTGCACACATTGACAACCGTTCTGTTAGATAGCTGCGTTTTGGATTTAGAAGCAGATATTTCCCTGTGCTTACTGCTGTTTCTTCCATATGCCGGTAATGGGCTGAAAACGCCTGTTTTGGGACTCTGCAGAGAAAGTGTTTGCAGACTGCTGAATCCACACACGGGTTTAACTCTGGAAGTTGAGTGCACACATTGACAACCGTTCTGTTAGATAGCTGCGTTTTGGATTTAGAAGCAGATATTTCCCTGTGCTTCCTGCTGTTTCTTCCATATGCCGGTAATGGGCTGAAAACGCCTGTTTTGGGACTCTGCAGAGAAAGTGTTTGCAGACTGCTGAATCCACACACGGGTTTAACTCTGGAAGTTGAGTGCACACATTGACAACCGCTCTGTTAGATAGCTGCGTTTTGGATTTAGAAGCAGATATTTCCCTGGGCTTACTGCTGTTTCTTCCATATGCCGGTAATGGGCTGAAAACGCCTGTTTTGGGACTCTGCAGAGAAAGTGTTTGCAGACTGCTGAATCCACACACGGGTTTAACTCTGGAAGTTGAGTGCACACATTGACAACCGTTCTGTTAGATAGCTGCGTTTTGGATTTAGAAGCAGATATTTCCCTGTGCTTACTGCTGTTTCTTCCATATGCCGGTAATGGGCTGAAAACGCCTGTTTTGGGACTCTGCAGAGAAAGTGTTTGCAGACTGCTGAATCCACACACGGGTTTAACTCTGGAAGTTGAGTGCACACATTGACAACCGTTCTGTTAGATAGCTGCGTTTTGGATTTAGAAGCAGATATTTCCCTGTGCTTACTGCTGTTTCTTCCATATGCCGGTAATGGGCTGAAAACGCCTGTTTTGGGACTCTGCAGAGAAAGTGTTTGCAGACTGCTGAATCCACACACGGGTTTAACTCTGGAAGTTGAGTGCACACATTGACAACCGTTCTGTTAGATAGCTGCGTTTTGGATTTAGAAGCAGATATTTCCCTGTGCTTACTGCTGTTTCTTCCATATGCCGGTAATGGGCTGAAAACGCCTGTTTTGGGACTCTGCAGAGAAAGTGTTTGCAGACTGCTGAATCCACACACGGGTTTAACTCTGGAAGTTGAGTGCACACATTGACAACCGTTCTGTTAGATAGCTGCGTTTTGGATTTAGAAGCAGATATTTCCCTGTGCTTACTGCTGTTTCTTCCATATGCCGGTAATGGGCTGAAAACGCCTGTTTTGGGACTCTGCAGAGAAAGTGTTTGCAGACTGCTGAATCCACACACGGGTTTAACTCTGGAAGTTGAGTGCACACATTGACAACCGTTCTGTTAGATAGCTGCGTTTTGGATTTAGAAGCAGATATTTCCCTGTGCTTACTGCTGTTTCTTCCATATGCCGGTAATGGGCTGAAAACGCCTGTTTTGGGACTCTGCAGAGAAAGTGTTTGCAGACTGCTGAATCCACACACGGGTTTAACTCTGGAAGTTGAGTGCACACATTGACAACCGTTCTGTTAGATAGCTGCGTTTTGGGTTTAGAAGCAGATATTTCCCTGGGCTTACTGCTGTTTCTTCCATATGCCGGTAATGGGCTGAAAACGCCTGTTTTGGGACTCTGCAGAGAAAGTGTTTGAAGACTGCTGAATCCACACACGGGTTTAACTCTGGAAGTTGAGTGCACACATTGACAACCGTTCTGTTAGATAGCTGCGTTTTGGATTTAGAAGCAGATATTTCCCTGTGCTTACTGCTGTTTCTTCCATATGCCAGTAATGGGCTGAAAACGCCTGTTTTGGGACTCTGCAGAGAAAGTGTTTGCAGACTGCTGAATCCACACACAGGTTTAACTCTGGAAGTTGAGTGCACACATTGACAACCGTTCTGTTAGATAGCTGCGTTTTGGATTTAGAAGCAGATATTTCCCTGTGCTTACTGCTGTTTCTTCCATATGCCGGTAATGGGCTGAAAACGCCTGTTTTGGGACTCTGCAGAGAAAGTGTTTGCAGACTGCTGAATCCACACACGGGTTTAACTCTGGAAGTTGAGTGCACACATTGACAACCGTTCTGTTAGATAGCTGCGTTTTGGATTTAGAAGCAGATATTTCCCTGTGCTTACTGCTGTTTCTTCCATATGCCGGTAATGGGCTGAAAACGCCTGTTTTGGGACTCTGCAGAGAAAGTGTTTGCAGACTGCTGAATCCACACACGGGTTTAACTCTGGAAGTTGAGTGCACACATTGACAACCGTTCTGTTAGATAGCTGCGTTTTGGATTTAGAAGCAGATATTTCCCTGTGCTTACTGCTGTTTCTTCCATATGCTGGTAATGGGCTGAAAACGCCTGTTTTGGGACTCTGCAGAGAAAGTGTTTGCAGACTGCTGAATCCACACACGGGTTTAACTCTGGAAGTTGAGTGCACACATTGACAACCGTTCTGTTAGATAGCTGCGTTTTGGATTTAGAAGCAGATATTTCCCTGTGCTTACTGCTGTTTCTTCCATATGCCGGTAATGGGCTGAAAACGCCTGTTTTGGGACTCTGCAGAGAAAGTGTTTGCAGACTGCTGAATCCACACACGGGGTTAACTCTGGAAGTTGAGTGCACACATTGACAACCGTTCTGTTAGATAGCTGCGTTTTGGATTTAGAAGCAGATATTTTCCTGGGCTTACTGCTGTTTCTTCCATATACCGGTAATGGGCTGAAAACGCCTGTTTTGGGACTCTGCAGAGAAAACGATTGCAGACTGCTGAATCCACACACGGGTTTAACTCTGGAAGTTGAGTGCACACATTGACAACCGTTCTGTTAGATAGCTGCGTTTTGGATTTAGAAGCAGATATTTCCCTGTGCTTACTGCTGTTTCTTCCATATGCCGGTAATGGGCTGAAAACGCCTGTTTTGGGACTCTGCAGAGAAAGTGTTTCCAGACTGCTGAATCCACACACGGGTTTAACTCTGGAAGTTGAGTGCACACATTGACAACCGTTCTGTTAGATAGCTGCGTTTTGGATTTAGAAGCAGATATTTCCCTGTGCTTACTGCTGTTTCTTCCATATGCCGGTAATGGGCTGAAAACGCCTGTTTTGGGACTCTGCAGAGAAAGTGTTTGCAGACTGCTGAATCCACACACGGGTTTAACTCTGGAAGTTGAGTGCACACATTGACAACCGCTCTGTTAGATAGCTGCGTTTTGGATTTAGAAGCAGATATTTCCCTGGGCTTACTGCTGTTTCTTCCATATGCCGGTAATGGGCTGAAAACGCCTGTTTTGGGACTCTGCAGAGAAAGCGTTTCCAGACTGCTGAATCCACACACGGGTTTAACTCTGGAAGTTGAGTGCACACATTGACAACCGTTCTGTTAGATAGCTGCGTTTTGGATTTAGAAGCAGATATTTCCCTGTGCTTACTGCTGTTTCTTCCATATGCCGGTAATGGGCTGAAAACGCCTGTTTTGGGACTCTGCAGAGAAAGTGTTTGCAGACTGCTGAATCCACACACGGGTTTAACTCTGGAAGTTGAGTGCACACATTGACAACCGCTCTGTTAGATAGCTGCGTTTTGGATTTAGAAGCAGATATTTCCCTGGGCTTACTGCTGTTTCTTCCATATGCCGGTAATGGGCTGAAAACGCCTGTTTTGGGACTCTGCAGAGAAAGTGTTTGCAGACTGCTGAATCCACACACGGGTTTAACTCTGGAAGTTGAGTGCACACATTGAAAACCGTTCTGTTAGATAGCTGCGTTTTGGATTTAGAAGCAGATATTTCCCTGTGCTTCCTGCTGTTTCTTCCATATGCCGGTAATGGGCTGAAAACGCCTGTTTTGGGACTCTGCAGAGAAAGTGTTTGCAGACTGCTGAATCCACACACGGGTTTAACTCTGGAAGTTGAGTGCACACATTGACAACCGTTCTGTTAGATAGCTGCGTTTTGGATTTAGAAGCAGATATTTCCCTGTGCTTACTGCTGTTTCTTCCATATGCCGGTAATGGGCTGAAAACGCCTGTTTTGGGACTCTGCAGAGAAAGTGTTTGCAGACTGCTGAATCCACACACGGGTTTAACTCTGGAAGTTGAGTGCACACATTGACAACCGCTCTGTTAGATAGCTGCGTTTTGGATTTAGAAGCAGATATTTCCCTGGGCTTACTGCTGTTTCTTCCATATGCCGGTAATGGGCTGAAAACGCCTGTTTTGGGACTCTGCAGAGAAAGTGTTTGCAGACTGCTGAATCCACACACGGGTTTAACTCTGGAAGTTGAGTGCACACATTGACAACCGTTCTGTTAGATAGCTGTGTTTTGGATTTAGAAGCAGATATTTCCCTGGGCTTACTGCTGTTTCTTCCATATGCCGGTAATGGGCTGAAAACGCCTGTTTTGGGACTCTGCAGAGAAAGCGTTTGCAGACTGCTGAATCCACACACGGGTTTACCTCTGGAAGTTGAGTGCACACATTGACAACCGTTCTGTTAGATAGCTGCGTTTTGGATTTAGAAGCAGATATTTCCCTGTGCTTACTGCTGTTTCTTCCATATGCCGGTAATGGGCTGAAAACGCCTGTTTTGGGACTCTGCAGAGAAAGTGTTTGCAGACTGCTGAATCCACACACGGGTTTAACTCTGGAAGTTGAGTGCACACATTGACAACCGTTCTGTTAGATAGCTGCGTTTTGGATTTAGAAGCAGATATTTCCCTGTGCTTCCTGCTGTTTCTTCCATATGCCGGTAATGGGCTGAAAACGCCTGTTTTGGGACTCTGCAGAGAAAGTGTTTGCAGACTGCTGAATCCACACACGGGTTTAACTCTGGAAGTTGAGTGCACACATTGACAACCGCTCTGTTAGATAGCTGCGTTTTGGATTTAGAAGCAGATATTTCCCTGGGCTTACTGCTGTTTCTTCCATATGCCGGTAATGGGCTGAAAACGCCTGTTTTGGGACTCTGCAGAGAAAGTGTTTGCAGACTGCTGAATCCACACACGGGTTTAACTCTGGAAGTTGAGTGCACACATTGACAACCGTTCTGTTAGATAGCTGCGTTTTGGATTTAGAAGCAGATATTTCCCTGTGCTTACTGCTGTTTCTTCCATATGCCGGTAATGGGCTGAAAACGCCTGTTTAGGGACTCTGCAGAGAAAGTGTTTGCAGACTGCTGAATCCACACACGGGTTTAACTCTGGAAGTTGAGTGCACACATTGACAACCGTTCTGTTAGATAGCTGCGTTTTGGATTTAGAAGCAGATATTTCCCTGTGCTTACTGCTGTTTCTTCCATATGCCGGTAATGGGCTGAAAACGCCTGTTTTGGGACTCTGCAGAGAAAGTGTTTGCAGACTGCTGAATCCACACACGGGTTTAACTCTGGAAGTTGAGTGCACACATTGACAACCGTTCTGTTAGATAGCTGCGTTTTGGATTTAGAAGCAGATATTTCCCTGTGCTTACTGCTGTTTCTTCCATATGCCGGTAATGGGCTGAAAACGCCTGTTTTGGGACTCTGCAGAGAAAGTGTTTGCAGACTGCTGAATCCACACACGGGTTTAACTCTGGAAGTTGAGTGCACACATTGACAACCGTTCTGTTAGATAGCTGCGTTTTGGATTTAGAAGCAGATATTTCCCTGTGCTTACTGCTGTTTCTTCCATATGCCGGTAATGGGCTGAAAACGCCTGTTTTGGGACTCTGCAGAGAAAGTGTTTGCAGACTGCTGAATCCACACACGGGTTTAACTCTGGAAGTTGAGTGCACACATTGACAACCGTTCTGTTAGATAGCTGCGTTTTGGATTTAGAAGCAGATATTTCCCTGTGCTTACTGCTGTTTCTTCCATATGCCGGTAATGGGCTGAAAACGCCTGTTTTGGGACTCTGCAGAGAAAGTGTTTGCAGACTGCTGAATCCACACACGGGTTTAACTCTGGAAGTTGAGTGCACACATTGACAACCGTTCTGTTAGATAGCTGCGTTTTGGGTTTAGAAGCAGATATTTCCCTGGGCTTACTGCTGTTTCTTCCATATGCCGGTAATGGGCTGAAAACGCCTGTTTTGGGACTCTGCAGAGAAAGTGTTTGAAGACTGCTGAATCCACACACGGGTTTAACTCTGGAAGTTGAGTGCACACATTGACAACCGTTCTGTTAGATAGCTGCGTTTTGGATTTAGAAGCAGATATTTCCCTGTGCTTACTGCTGTTTCTTCCATATGCCAGTAATGGGCTGAAAACGCCTGTTTTGGGACTCTGCAGAGAAAGTGTTTGCAGACTGCTGAATCCACACACGGGTTTAACTCTGGAAGTTGAGTGCACACATTGACAACCGTTCTGTTAGATAGCTGCGTTTTGGATTTAGAAGCAGATATTTCCCTGTGCTTACTGCTGTTTCTTCCATATGCCGGTAATGGGCTGAAAACGCCTGTTTTGGGACTCTGCAGAGAAAGTGTTTGCAGACTGCTGAATCCACACACGGGTTTAACTCTGGAAGTTGAGTGCACACATTGACAACCGTTCTGTTAGATAGCTGCGTTTTGGATTTAGAAGCAGATATTTCCCTGTGCTTACTGCTGTTTCTTCCATATGCCGGTAATGGGCTGAAAACGCCTGTTTTGGGACTCTGCAGAGAAAGTGTTTGCAGACTGCTGAATCCACACACGGGTTTAACTCTGGAAGTTGAGTGCACACATTGACAACCGTTCTGTTAGATAGCTGCGTTTTGGATTTAGAAGCAGATATTTCCCTGTGCTTACTGCTGTTTCTTCCATATGCTGGTAATGGGCTGAAAACGCCTGTTTTGGGACTCTGCAGAGAAAGTGTTTGCAGACTGCTGAATCCACACACGGGTTTAACTCTGGAAGTTGAGTGCACACATTGACAACCGTTCTGTTAGATAGCTGCGTTTTGGATTTAGAAGCAGATATTTCCCTGTGCTTACTGCTGTTTCTTCCATATGCCGGTAATGGGCTGAAAACGCCTGTTTTGGGACTCTGCAGAGAAAGTGTTTGCAGACTGCTGAATCCACACACGGGGTTAACTCTGGAAGTTGAGTGCACACATTGACAACCGTTCTGTTAGATAGCTGCGTTTTGGATTTAGAAGCAGATATTTTCCTGGGCTTACTGCTGTTTCTTCCATATACCGGTAATGGGCTGAAAACGCCTGTTTTGGGACTCTGCAGAGAAAACGATTGCAGACTGCTGAATCCACACACGGGTTTAACTCTGGAAGTTGAGTGCACACATTGACAACCGTTCTGTTAGATAGCTGCGTTTTGGATTTAGAAGCAGATATTTCCCTGTGCTTACTGCTGTTTCTTCCATATGCCGGTAATGGGCTGAAAACGCCTGTTTTGGGACTCTGCAGAGAAAGTGTTTCCAGACTGCTGAATCCACACACGGGTTTAACTCTGGAAGTTGAGTGCACACATTGACAACCGTTCTGTTAGATAGCTGCGTTTTGGATTTAGAAGCAGATATTTCCCTGTGCTTACTGCTGTTTCTTCCATATGCCGGTAATGGGCTGAAAACGCCTGTTTTGGGACTCTGCAGAGAAAGTGTTTGCAGACTGCTGAATCCACACACGGGTTTAACTCTGGAAGTTGAGTGCACACATTGACAACCGCTCTGTTAGATAGCTGCGTTTTGGATTTAGAAGCAGATATTTCCCTGGGCTTACTGCTGTTTCTTCCATATGCCGGTAATGGGCTGAAAACGCCTGTTTTGGGACTCTGCAGAGAAAGTGTTTGCAGACTGCTGAATCCACACACGGGTTTAACTCTGGAAGTTGAGTGCACACATTGACAACCGTTCTGTTAGATAGCTGCGTTTTGGATTTAGAAGCAGATATTTCCCTGGGCTTACTGCTGTTTCTTCCATATGCCGGTAATGGGCTGAAAACGCCTGTTTTGGGACTCTGCAGAGAAAGCGTTTGCAGACTGCTGAATCCACACACGGGTTTACCTCTGGAAGTTGAGTGCACACATTGACAACCGTTCTGTTAGATAGCTGCGTTTTGGATTTAGAAGCAGATATTTCCCTGTGCTTACTGCTGTTTCTTCCATATGCCGGTAATGGGCTGAAAACGCCTGTTTTGGGACTCTGCAGAGAAAGTGTTTCCAGACTGCTGAATCCACACACGGGTTTAACTCTGGAAGTTGAGTGCACACATTGACAACCGTTCTGTTAGATAGCTGTGTTTTGGATTTAGAAGCAGATATTTCCCTGTGCTTACTGCTGTTTCTTCCATATGCCGGTAATGGGCTGAAAACGCCTGTTTTGGGACTCTGCAGAGAAAGTGTTTGCAGACTGCTGAATCCACACACGGGTTTAACTCTGGAAGTTGAGTGCACACATTGACAACCGCTCTGTTAGATAGCTGCGTTTTGGATTTAGAAGCAGATATTTCCCTGGGCTTACTGCTGTTTCTTCCATATGCCGGTAATGGGCTGAAAACGCCTGTTTTGGGACTCTGCAGAGAAAGTGTTTGCAGACTGCTGAATCCACACACGGGTTTCACTCTGGAAGTTGAGTGCACACATTGACAACCGTTCTGTTAGATAGCTGCGTTTTGGATTTAGAAGCAGATATTTCCCTGTGCTTACTGCTGTTTCTTCCATATGCTGGTAATGGGCTGAAAACGCCTGTTTTGGGACTCTGCAGAGAAAGTGTTTGCAGACTGCTGAATCCACACACGGGTTTAACTCTGGAAGTTGAGTGCACACATTGACAACCGTTCTGTTAGATAGCTGCGTTTTGGATTTAGAAGCAGATATTTCCCTGTGCTTACTGCTGTTTCTTCCATATGCCGGTAATGGGCTGAAAACGCCTGTTTTGGGACTCTGCAGAGAAAGTGTTTGCAGACTGCTGAATCCACACACGGGTTTAACTCTGGAAGTTGAGTGCACACATTGACAACCGTTCTGTTAGATAGCTGCGTTTTGGATTTAGAAGCAGATATTTCCCTGTGCTTACTGCTGTTTCTTCCATATGCCGGTAATGGGCTGAAAACGCCTGTTTTGGGACTCTGCAGAGAAAGTGTTTGCAGACTGCTGAATCCACACACGGGTTTAACTCTGGAAGTTGAGTGCACACATTGACAACCGTTCTGTTAGATAGCTGCGTTTTGGATTTAGAAGCAGATATTTCCCTGTGCTTACTGCTGTTTCTTCCATATGCCGGTAATGGGCTGAAAACGCCTGTTTTGGGACTCTGCAGAGAAAGTGTTTGCAGACTGCTGAATCCACACACGGGTTTAACTCTGGAAGTTGAGTGCACACATTGACAACCGTTCTGTTAGATAGCTGCGTTTTGGATTTAGAAGCAGATATTTCCCTGTGCTTACTGCTGTTTCTTCCATATGCCGGTAATGGGCTGAAAACGCCTGTTTTGGGACTCTGCAGAGAAAGTGTTTGCAGACTGCTGAATCCACACACGGGTTTAACTCTGGAAGTTGAGTGCACACATTGACAACCGTTCTGTTAGATAGCTGCGTTTTGGATTTAGAAGCAGATATTTCCCTGTGCTTACTGCTGTTTCTTCCATATGCCGGTAATGGGCTGAAAACGCCTGTTTTGGGACTCTGCAGAGAAAGTGTTTGCAGACTGCTGAATCCACACACGGGTTTAACTCTGGAAGTTGAGTGCACACATTGACAACCGTTCTGTTAGATAGCTGCGTTTTGGATTTAGAAGCAGATATTTCCCTGTGCTTACTGCTGTTTCTTCCATATGCCGGTAATGGGCTGAAAACGCCTGTTTTGGGACTCTGCAGAGAAAGTGTTTGCAGACTGCTGAATCCACACACGGGTTTAACTCTGGAAGTTGAGTGCACACATTGACAACCGTTCTGTTAGATAGCTGCGTTTTGGATTTAGAAGCAGATATTTCCCTGTGCTTACTGCTGTTTCTTCCATATGCCGGTAATGGGCTGAAAACGCCTGTTTTGGGACTCTGCAGAGAAAGTGTTTGCAGACTGCTGAATCCACACACGGGTTTAACTCTGGAAGTTGAGTGCACACATTGACAACCGTTCTGTTAGATAGCTGCGTTTTGGATTTAGAAGCAGATATTTCCCTGTGCTTACTGCTGTTTCTTCCATATGCCGGTAATGGGCTGAAAACGCCTGTTTTGGGACTCTGCAGAGAAAGTGTTTGAAGACTGCTGAATCCACACACGGGTTTAACTCTGGAAGTTGAGTGCACACATTGACAACCGTTCTGTTAGATAGCTGCGTTTTGGATTTAGAAGCAGATATTTCCCTGGGCTTACTGCTGTTTCTTCCATATGCCGGTAATGGGCTGAAAACGCCTGTTTTGGGACTCTGCAGAGAAAGTGTTTGCAGACTGCTGAATCCACACACGGGTTTAACTCTGGAAGTTGAGTGCACACATTGACAACCGTTCTGTTAGATAGCTGCGTTTTGGATTTAGAAGCAGATATTTCCCTGTGCTTACTGCTGTTTCTTCCATATGCCGGTAATGGGCTGAAAACGCCTGTTTTGGGACTCTGCAGAGAAAGTGTTTGCAGACTGCTGAATCCACACACGGGTTTAACTCTGGAAGTTGAGTGCACACATTGACAACCGTTCTGTTAGATAGCTGCGTTTTGGATTTAGAAGCAGATATTTTCCTGGGCTTACTGCTGTTTCTTCCATATACCGGTAATGGGCTGAAAACGCCTGTTTTGGGACTCTGCAGAGAAAGTGTTTGCAGACTGCTGAATCCACACACGGGTTTAACTCTGGAAGTTGAGTGCACACATTGACAACCGTTCTGTTAGATAGCTGCGTTTTGGATTTAGAAGCAGATATTTCCCTGTGCTTACTGCTGTTTCTTCCATATGCCGGTAATGGGCTGAAAACGCCTGTTTTGGGACTCTGCAGAGAAAGTGTTTGAAGACTGCTGAATCCACACACGGGTTTAACTCTGGAAGTTGAGTGCACACATTGACAACCGTTCTGTTAGATAGCTGCGTTTTGGATTTAGAAGCAGATATTTCCCTGGGCTTACTGCTGTTTCTTCCATATGCCGGTAATGGGCTGAAAACGCCTGTTTTGGGACTCTGCAGAGAAAGCGTTTGCAGACTGCTGAATCCACACACGGGTTTAACTCTGGAAGTTGAGTGCACACATTGACAACCGTTCTGTTAGATAGCTGCGTTTTGGATTTAGAAGCAGATATTTCCCTGGGCTTACTGCTGTTTCTTCCATATGCCGGTAATGGGCTGAAAACGCCTGTTTTGGGACTCTGCAGAGAAAGCGTTTGCAGACTGCTGAATCCACACACGGGTTTACCTCTGGAAGTTGAGTGCACACATTGACAACCGTTCTGTTAGATAGCTGCGTTTTGGATTTAGAAGCAGATATTTCCCTGTGCTTACTGCTGTTTCTTCCATATGCCGGTAATGGGCTGAAAACGCCTGTTTTGGGACTCTGCAGAGAAAGTGTTTCCAGACTGCTGAATCCACACACGGGTTTAACTCTGGAAGTTGAGTGCACACATTGACAACCGTTCTGTTAGATAGCTGTGTTTTGGATTTAGAAGCAGATATTTCCCTGTGCTTACTGCTGTTTCTTCCATATGCCGGTAATGGGCTGAAAACGCCTGTTTTGGGACTCTGCAGAGAAAGTGTTTGCAGACTGCTGAATCCACACACGGGTTTAACTCTGGAAGTTGAGTGCACACATTGACAACCGCTCTGTTAGATAGCTGCGTTTTGGATTTAGAAGCAGATATTTCCCTGGGCTTACTGCTGTTTCTTCCATATGCCGGTAATGGGCTGAAAACGCCTGTTTTGGGACTCTGCAGAGAAAGTGTTTGCAGACTGCTGAATCCACACACGGGTTTAACTCTGGAAGTTGAGTGCACACATTGACAACCGTTCTGTTAGATAGCTGCGTTTTGGATTTAGAAGCAGATATTTCCCTGTGCTTACTGCTGTTTCTTCCATATGCTGGTAATGGGCTGAAAACGCCTGTTTTGGGACTCTGCAGAGAAAGTGTTTGCAGACTGCTGAATCCACACACGGGTTTAACTCTGGAAGTTGAGTGCACACATTGACAACCGTTCTGTTAGATAGCTGCGTTTTGGATTTAGAAGCAGATATTTCCCTGTGCTTACTGCTGTTTCTTCCATATGCCGGTAATGGGCTGAAAACGCCTGTTTTGGGACTCTGCAGAGAAAGTGTTTGCAGACTGCTGAATCCACACACGGGTTTAACTCTGGAAGTTGAGTGCACACATTGACAACCGTTCTGTTAGATAGCTGCGTTTTGGATTTAGAAGCAGATATTTCCCTGTGCTTACTGCTGTTTCTTCCATATGCCGGTAATGGGCTGAAAACGCCTGTTTTGGGACTCTGCAGAGAAAGTGTTTGCAGACTGCTGAATCCACACACGGGTTTAACTCTGGAAGTTGAGTGCACACATTGACAACCGTTCTGTTAGATAGCTGCGTTTTGGATTTAGAAGCAGATATTTCCCTGTGCTTACTGCTGTTTCTTCCATATGCCGGTAATGGGCTGAAAACGCCTGTTTTGGGACTCTGCAGAGAAAGTGTTTGCAGACTGCTGAATCCACACACGGGTTTAACTCTGGAAGTTGAGTGCACACATTGACAACCGTTCTGTTAGATAGCTGCGTTTTGGATTTAGAAGCAGATATTTCCCTGTGCTTACTGCTGTTTCTTCCATATGCCGGTAATGGGCTGAAAACGCCTGTTTTGGGACTCTGCAGAGAAAGTGTTTGCAGACTGCTGAATCCACACACGGGTTTAACTCTGGAAGTTGAGTGCACACATTGACAACCGTTCTGTTAGATAGCTGCGTTTTGGATTTAGAAGCAGATATTTCCCTGTGCTTACTGCTGTTTCTTCCATATGCCGGTAATGGGCTGAAAACGCCTGTTTTGGGACTCTGCAGAGAAAGTGTTTGCAGACTGCTGAATCCACACACGGGTTTAACTCTGGAAGTTGAGTGCACACATTGACAACCGTTCTGTTAGATAGCTGCGTTTTGGATTTAGAAGCAGATATTTCCCTGTGCTTACTGCTGTTTCTTCCATATGCCGGTAATGGGCTGAAAACGCCTGTTTTGGGACTCTGCAGAGAAAGTGTTTGCAGACTGCTGAATCCACACACGGGTTTAACTCTGGAAGTTGAGTGCACACATTGACAACCGTTCTGTTAGATAGCTGCGTTTTGGATTTAGAAGCAGATATTTCCCTGTGCTTACTGCTGTTTCTTCCATATGCCGGTAATGGGCTGAAAACGCCTGTTTTGGGACTCTGCAGAGAAAGTGTTTGCAGACTGCTGAATCCACACACGGGTTTAACTCTGGAAGTTGAGTGCACACATTGACAACCGTTCTGTTAGATAGCTGCGTTTTGGATTTAGAAGCAGATATTTCCCTGTGCTTACTGCTGTTTCTTCCATATGCCGGTAATGGGCTGAAAACGCCTGTTTTGGGACTCTGCAGAGAAAGTGTTTGAAGACTGCTGAATCCACACACGGGTTTAACTCTGGAAGTTGAGTGCACACATTGACAACCGTTCTGTTAGATAGCTGCGTTTTGGATTTAGAAGCAGATATTTCCCTGTGCTTACTGCTGTTTCTTCCATATGCCGGTAATGGGCTGAAAACGCCTGTTTTGGGACTCTGCAGAGAAAGTGTTTGCAGACTGCTGAATCCACACACGGGTTTAACTCTGGAAGTTGAGTGCACACATTGACAACCGTTCTGTTAGATAGCTGCGTTTTGGATTTAGAAGCAGATATTTCCCTGTGCTTACTGCTGTTTCTTCCATATGCCGGTAATGGGATGAAAACGCCTGTTTTGGGACTCTGCAGAGAAAGTGTTTGCAGACTGCTGAATCCACACACGGGTTTAACTCTGGAAGTTGAGTGCACACATTGACAACCGTTCTGTTAGATAGCTGCGTTTTGGATTTAGAAGCAGATATTTTCCTGGGCTTACTGCTGTTTCTTCCATATACCGGTAATGGGCTGAAAACGCCTGTTTTGGGACTCTGCAGAGAAAGTGTTTGCAGACTGCTGAATCCACACACGGGTTTAACTCTGGAAGTTGAGTGCACACATTGACAACCGTTCTGTTAGATAGCTGCGTTTTGGATTTAGAAGCAGATATTTCCCTGTGCTTACTGCTGTTTCTTCCATATGCCGGTAATGGGCTGAAAACGCCTGTTTTGGGACTCTGCAGAGAAAGTGTTTGCAGACTGCTGAATCCACACACGGGTTAAACTCTGGAAGTTGAGTGCACACATTGACAACCGTTCTGTTAGATAGCTGCGTTTTGAATTTAGAAGCAGATATTTCCCTGTGCTTACTGCTGTTTCTTCCATATGCCGGTAATGGGCTGAAAACGCCTGTTTTGGGACTCTGCAGAGAAAGTGTTTGCAGACTGCTGAATCCACACACGGGTTTAACTCTGGAAGTTGAGTGCACACATTGACAACCGTTCTGTTAGATAGCTGCGTTTTGGATTTAGAAGCAGATATTTCCCTGTGCTTGCTGCTGTTTCTTCCATATGCCGGTAATGGGCTGAAAACGCCTGTTTTGGGACTCTGCAGAGAAAGTGTTTGCAGACTGCTGAATCCACACACGGGTTTAACTCTGGAAGTTGAGTGCACACATTGACAACCGTTCTGTTAGATAGCTGTGTTTTGGATTTAGAAGCAGATATTTCCCTGTGCTTACTGCTGTTTCTTCCATATGCCGGTAATGGGCTGAAAACGCCTGTTTTGGGACTCTGCAGAGAAAGTGTTTGCAGACTGCTGAATCCACACACGGGTTTAACTCTGGAAGTTGAGTGCACACATTGACAACCGTTCTGTTAGATAGCTGCGTTTTGGATTTAGAAGCAGATATTTCCCTGTGCTTACTGCTGTTTCTTCCATATGCCGGTAATGGGCTGAAAACGCCTGTTTTGGGACTCTGCAGAGAAAGTGTTTGAAGACTGCTGAATCCACACACGGGTTTAACTCTGGAAGTTGAGTGCACACATTGACAACCGTTCTGTTAGATAGCTGCGTTTTGGATTTAGAAGCAGATATTTCCCTGGGCTTACTGCTGTTTCTTCCATATGCCGGTAATGGGCTGAAAACGCCTGTTTTGGGACTCTGCAGAGAAAGCGTTTGCAGACTGCTGAATCCACACACGGGTTTAACTCTGGAAGTTGAGTGCACACATTGACAACCGTTCTGTTAGATAGCTGCGTTTTGGATTTAGAAGCAGATATTTCCCTGTGCTTACTGCTGTTTCTTCCATATGCCGGTAATGGGCTGAAAACGCCTGTTTTGGGACTCTGCAGAGAAAGTGTTTCCAGACTGCTGAATCCACACACGGGTTTAACTCTGGAAGTTGAGTGCACACATTGACAACCGTTCTGTTAGATAGCTGCATTTTGGATTTAGAAGCAGATATTTCCCTGTGCTTCCTGCTGTTTCTTCCATATGACGGTAATGGGCTGAAAACGCCTGTTTTGGGACTCTGCAGAGAAAGTGTTTGCAGACTGCTGAATCCACACACGGGTTTAACTCTGGAAGTTGAGTGCACACATTGACAACCGCTCTGTTAGATAGCTGCGTTTTGGATTTAGAAGCAGATATTTCCCTGGGCTTACTGCTGTTTCTTCCATATGCCGGTAATGGGCTGAAAACGCCTGTTTTGGGACTCTGCAGAGAAAGTGTTTGCAGACTGCTGAATCCACACACGGGTTTAACTCTGGAAGTTGAGTGCACACATTGACAACCGTTCTGTTAGATAGCTGCGTTTTGGATTTAGAAGCAGATATTTCCCTGGGCTTACTGCTGTTTCTTCCATATGCCGGTAATGGGCTGAAAACGCCTGTTTTGGGACTCTGCAGAGAAAGTGTTTGCAGACTGCTGAATCCACACACGGGTTTAACTCTGGAAGTTGAGTGCACACATTGACAACCGTTCTGTTAGATAGCTGCGTTTTGGATTTAGAAGCAGATATTTCCCTGTGCTTACTGCTGTTTCTTTCATATGCCGGAAATGGGCTGAAAACGCCTGTTTTGGGACTCTGCAGAGAAGATGTTTGCAGACTGCTGAATCCACACACGGGTTTAACTCTGGAAGTTGCGTGCACACATTGACAACCGTTCTGTTAGATAGCTGCGTTTTGGATTTAGAAGCAGATATTTCCCTGTGCTTACTGCTGTTTCTTCCATATGCCGGTAATGGGCTGAAAACGCCTGTTTTGGGACTCTGCAGAGAAAGTGTTTGCAGACTGCTGAATCCACACACGGGTTTAACTCTGGAAGTTGAGTGCACACATTGACAACCGTTCTGTTAGATAGCTGCGTTTTGGATTTAGAAGCAGATAATTCCCTGTGCTTACTGCTGTTTCTTCCATATGCCGGTAATGGGCTGAAAACGCCTGTTTTGGGACTCTGCAGAGAAAGTGTTTGCAGACTGCTGAATCCACACACGGGTTTAACTCTGGAAGTTGAGTGCACACATTGACAACCGTTCTGTTAGATAGCTGCGTTTTGGATTTAGAAGCAGATATTTCCCTGTGCTTACTGCTGTTTCTTCCATATGCCGGTAATGGGCTGAAAACGCCTGTTTTGGGACTCTGCAGAGAAAGTGTTTGCAGACTGCTGAATCCACACACGGGTTTAACTCTGGAAGTTGAGTGCACACATTGACAACCGTTCTGTTAGATAGCTGCGTTTTGGATTTAGAAGCAGATATTTCCCTGTGCTTACTGCTGTTTCTTCCATATGCTGGTAATGGGCTGAAAACGCCTGTTTTGGGACTCTGCAGAGAAAGTGTTTGCAGACTGCTGAATCCACACACGGGTTTAACTCTGGAAGTTGAGTGCACACATTGACAACCGTTCTGTTAGATAGCTGCGTTTTGGATTTAGAAGCAGATATTTCCCTGTGCTTACTGCTGTTTCTTCCATATGCCGGTAATGGGCTGAAAACGCCTGTTTTGGGACTCTGCAGAGAAAGTGTTTGCAGACTGCTGAATCCACACACGGGTTTAACTCTGGAAGTTGAGTGCACACATTGACAACCGTTCTGTTAGATAGCTGCGTTTTGGATTTAGAAGCAGATATTTCCCTGGGCTTACTGCTGTTTCTTCCATATGCCGGTAATGGGCTGAAAACGCCTGTTTTGGGACTCTGCAGAGAAAGTGTTTGCAGACTGCTGAATCCACACACGGGTTTAACTCTGGAAGTTGAGTGCACACATTGACAACCGTTCTGTTAGATAGCTGCGTTTTGGATTTAGAGGCAGTTATTTCCCTGTGCTTACTGCTGTTTCTTCCATATGCCGGTAATGGGCTGAAAACGCCTGTTTTGGGACTCTGCAGAGAAAGTGTTTGCAGACTGCTGAATCCACACACGGGTTTAACTCTGGAAGTTGAGTGCACACATTGACAACCGTACTGTTAGATAGCTGCGTTTTGGATTTAGAAGCAGATATTTCCCTGTGCTTACTGCTGTTTCTTCCATATGCCGGTAATGGGCTGAAAACGCCTGTTTTGGGACTCTGCAGAGAAAGTGTTTGCAGACTGCTGAATCCACACACGGGTTTAACTCTGGAAGTTGAGTGCACACATTGACAACCGTTCTGTTAGATAGCTGCGTTTTGGATTTAGAAGCAGATATTTCCCTGTGCTTACTGCTGTTTCTTCCATATGCCGGTAATGGGCTGAAAACGCCTGTTTTGGGACTCTGCAGAGAAAGTGTTTGCAGACTGCTGAATCCACACACGGGTTTAACTCTGGAAGTTGAGTGCACACATTGACAACCGTTCTGTTAGATAGCTGCGTTTTGGATTTAGAAGCAGATATTTTCCTGGGCTTACTGCTGTTTCTTCCATATGCCGGTAATGGGCTGAAAACGCCTGTTTTGGGACTCTGCAGAGAAAGTGTTTGCAGACTGCTGAATCCACACACGGGTTTAACTCTGGAAGTTGAGTGCACACATTGACAACCGTTCTGTTAGATAGCTGCGTTTTGGATTTAGAAGCAGATATTTCCCTGTGCTTACTGCTGTTTCTTCCATATGCTGGTAATGGGCTGAAAACGCCTGTTTTGGGACTCTGCAGAGAAAGTGTTTGCAGACTGCTGAATCCACACACGGGTTTAACTCTGGAAGTTGAGTGCACACATTGACAACCGTTCTGTTAGATAGCTGCGTTTTGGATTTAGAAGCAGATATTTCCCTGTGCTTACTGCTGTTTCTTCCATATGCCGGTAATGGGCTGAAAACGCCTGTTTTGGGACTCTGCAGAGAAAGTGTTTGCAGACTGCTGAATCCACACACGGGTTTAACTCTGGAAGTTGAGTGCACACATTGACAACCGTTCTGTTAGATAGCTGCGTTTTGGATTTAGAAGCAGATATTTCCCTGGGCTTACTGCTGTTTCTTCCATATGCCGGTAATGGGCTGAAAACGCCTGTTTTGGGACTCTGCAGAGAAAGTGTTTGCAGACTGCTGAATCCACACACGGGTTTAACTCTGGAAGTTGAGTGCACACATTGACAACCGTTCTGTTAGATAGCTGCGTTTTGGATTTAGAGGCAGTTATTTCCCTGTGCTTACTGCTGTTTCTTCCATATGCCGGTAATGGGCTGAAAACGCCTGTTTTGGGACTCTGCAGAGAAAGTGTTTGCAGACTGCTGAATCCACACACGGGTTTAACTCTGGAAGTTGAGTGCACACATTGACAACCGTTCTGTTAGATAGCTGCGTTTTGGATTTAGAAGCAGATATTTCCCTGTGCTTACTGCTGTTTCTTCCATATGCCGGTAATGGGCTGAAAACGCCTGTTTTGGGACTCTGCAGAGAAAGTGTTTGCAGACTGCTGAATCCACACACGGGTTTAACTCTGGAAGTTGAGTGCACACATTGACAACCGTTCTGTTAGATAGCTGCGTTTTGGATTTAGAAGCAGATATTTCCCTGTGCTTACTGCTGTTTCTTCCATATGCCGGTAATGGGCTGAAAACGCCTGTTTTGGGACTCTGCAGAGAAAGTGTTTGCAGACTGCTGAATCCACACACGGGTTTAACTCTGGAAGTTGAGTGCACACATTGACAACCGTTCTGTTAGATAGCTGCGTTTTGGATTTAGAAGCAGATATTTTCCTGGGCTTACTGCTGTTTCTTCCATATGCCGGTAATGGGCTGAAAACGCCTGTTTTGGGACTCTGCAGAGAAAGTGTTTGCAGACTGCTGAATCCACACACGGGTTTAACTCTGGAAGTTGAGTGCACACATTGACAACCGTTCTGTTAGATAGCTGCGTTTTGGATTTAGAAGCAGATATTTCCCTGTGCTTACTGCTGTTTCTTCCATATGCCGGTAATGGGCTGAAAACGCCTGTTTTGGGACTCTGCAGAGAAAGTGTTTGCAGACTGCTGAATCCACACACGGGTTTAACTCTGGAAGTTGAGTGCACACATTGACAACCGTTCTGTTAGATAGCTGCGTTTTGGATTTAGAAGCAGATATTTCCCTGGGCTTACTGCTGTTTCTTCCATATGCCGGTAATGGGCTGAAAACGCCTGTTTTGGGACTCTGCAGAGAAAGCGTTTGCAGACTGCTGAATCCACACACGGGTTTACCTCTGGAAGTTGAGTGCACACATTGACAACCGTTCTGTTAGATAGCTGCGTTTTGGATTTAGAAGCAGATATTTCCCTGTGCTTACTGCTGTTTCTTCCATATGCCGGTAATGGGCTGAAAACGCCTGTTTTGGGACTCTGCAGAGAAAGTGTTTCCAGACTGCTGAATCCACACACGGGTTTAACTCTGGAAGTTGAGTGCACACATTGACAACCGTTCTGTTAGATAGCTGCGTTTTGGATTTAGAAGCAGATATTTCCCTGTGCTTCCTGCTGTTTCTTCCATATGCCGGTAATGGGCTGAAAACGCCGGTTTTGGGACTCTGCAGAGAAAGTGTTTGCAGACTGCTGAATCCACACACGGGTTTAACTCTGGAAGTTGAGTGCACACATTGACAACCGCTCTGTTAGATAGCTGCGTTTTGGATTTAGAAGCAGATATTTCCCTGTGCTTCCTGCTGTTTCTTCCATATGCCGGTAATGGGCTGAAAACGCCGGTTTTGGGACTCTGCAGAGAAAGTGTTTGCAGACTGCTGAATCCACACACGGGTTTAACTCTGGAAGTTGAGTGCACACATTGACAACCGCTCTGTTAGATAGCTGCGTTTTGGATTTAGAAGCAGATATTTCCCTGGGCTTACTGCTGTTTCTTCCATATGCCGGTAATGGGCTGAAAACGCCTGTTTTGGGACTCTGCAGAGAAAGTGTTTGCAGACTGCTGAATCCACACACGGGTTTAACTCTGGAAGTTGAGTGCACACATTGACAACCGTTCTGTTAGATAGCTGCGTTTTGGATTTAGAAGCAGATATTTCCCTGTGCTTACTGCTGTTTCTTCCATATGCCGGTAATGGGCTGAAAACGCCTGTTTTGGGACTCTGCAGAGAAAGTGTTTGCAGACTGCTGAATCCACACACGGGTTTAACTCTGGAAGTTGAGTGCACACATTGACAACCGTTCTGTTAGATAGCTGCGTTTTGGATTTAGAAGCAGATATTTCCCTGTGCTTACTGCTGTTTCTTCCATATGCCGGTAATGGGCTGAAAACGCCTGTTTTGGGACTCTGCAGGGAAAGTGTTTGCAGACTTCTGAATCCACACACGGGTTTAACTCTGGAAGTTGAGTGCACACATTGACAACCGTTCTGTTAGATAGCTGCGTTTTGGATTTAGAAGCAGATATTTCCCTGTGCTTACTGCTGTTTCTTCCATATGCCGGTAATGGGCTGAAAACGCCTGTTTTGGGACTCTGCAGAGAAAGTGTTTGCAGACTGCTGAATCCACACACGGGTTTAACTCTGGAAGTTGAGTGCACACATTGACAACCGTTCTGTTAGATAGCTGCGTTTTGGATTTAGAAGCAGATATTTCCCTGTGCTTACTGCTGTTTCTTCCATATGCCGGTAATGGGCTGAAAACGCCTGTTTTGGGACTCTGCAGAGAAAGTGTTTGCAGACTGCTGAATCCACACACGGGTTTAACTCTGGAAGTTGAGTGCACACATTGACAACCGTTCTGTTAGATAGCTGCGTTTTGGATTTAGAAGCAGATATTTCCCTGTGCTTACTGCTGTTTCTTCCATATGCCGGTAATGGGCTGAAAACGCCTGTTTTGGGACTCTGCAGAGAAAGTGTTTGCAGACTGCTGAATCCACACACGGGTTTAACTCTGGAAGTTGAGTGCACACATTGACAACCGTTCTGTTAGATAGCTGCGTTTTGGATTTAGAAGCAGATATTTCCCTGGGCTTACTGCTGTTTCTTCCATATGCCGGTAATGGGCTGAAAACGCCTGTTTTGGGACTCTGCAGAGAAAGTGTTTGAAGACTGCTGAATCCACACACGGGTTTAACTCTGGAAGTTGAGTGCACACATTGACAACCGTTCTGTTAGATAGCTGCGTTTTGGATTTAGAAGCAGATATTTCCCTGTGCTTACTGCTGTTTCTTCCATATGCCGGTAATGGGCTGAAAACGCCTGTTTTGGGACTCTGCAGAGAAAGTGTTTGCAGACTGCTGAATCCACACACGGGTTTAACTCTGGAAGTTGAGTGCACACATTGACAACCGTTCTGTTAGATAGCTGCGTTTTGGATTTAGAAGCAGATATTTCCCTGTGCTTACTGCTGTTTCTTCCATATGCCGGTAATGGGCTGAAAACGCCTGTTTTGGGACTCTGCAGAGAAAGTGTTTGCAGACTGCTGAATCCACACACGGGTTTAACTCTGGAAGTTGAGTGCACACATTGACAACCGTTCTGTTAGATAGCTGCGTTTTGGATTTAGAAGCAGATATTTCCCTGTGCTTACTGCTGTTTCTTCCATATGCCGGTAATGGGCTGAAAACGCCTGTTTTGGGACTCTGCAGAGAAAGTGTTTGAAGACTGCTGAATCCACACACGGGTTTAACTCTGGAAGTTGAGTGCACACATTGACAACCGTTCTGTTAGATAGCTGCGTTTTGGATTTAGAAGCAGATATTTCCCTGTGCTTACTGCTGTTTCTTCCATATGCCGGTAATGGGCTGAAAACGCCTGTTTTGGGACTCTGCAGAGAAAGTGTTTGCAGACTGCTGAATCCACACACGGGTTTAACTCTGGAAGTTGAGTGCACACATTGACAACCGTTCTGTTAGATAGCTGCGTTTTGGATTTAGAAGCAGATATTTCCCTGTGCTTACTGCTGTTTCTTCCATATGCCGGTAATGGGCTGAAAACGCCTGTTTTGGGACTCTGCAGAGAAAGTGTTTGCAGACTGCTGAATCCACACACGGGTTTAACTCTGGAAGTTGAGTGCACACATTGACAACCGTTCTGTTAGATAGCTGCGTTTTGGATTTAGAAGCAGATATTTCCCTGTGCTTACTGCTGTTTCTTCCATATGCCGGTAATGGGCTGAAAACGCCTGTTTTGGGACTCTGCAGAGAAAGTGTTTGCAGACTGCTGAATCCACACACGGGTTTAACTCTGGAAGTTGAGTGCACACATTGACAACCGTTCTGTTAGATAGCTGCGTTTTGGATTTAGAAGCAGATATTTCCCTGTGCTTACTGCTGTTTCTTCCATATGCCGGTAATGGGCTGAAAACGCCTGTTTTGGGACTCTGCAGAGAAAGTGTTTGCAGACTGCTGAATCCACACACGGGTTTAACTCTGGAAGTTGAGTGCACACATTGACAACCGTTCTGTTAGATAGCTGCGTTTTGGATTTAGAAGCAGATATTTCCCTGTGCTTACTGCTGTTTCTTCCATATGCCGGTAATGGGCTGAAAACGCCTGTTTTGGGACTCTGCAGAGAAAGTGTTTGCAGACTGCTGAATCCACACACGGGTTTAACTCTGGAAGTTGAGTGCACACATTGACAACCGTTCTGTTAGATAGCTGTGTTTTGGATTTAGAAGCAGATATTTCCCTGTGCTTACTGCTGTTTCTTCCATATGCCGGTAATGGGCTGAAAACGCCTGTTTTGGGACTCTGCAGAGAAAGTGTTTGCAGACTGCTGATTCCACACACGGGTTTAACTCTGGAAGTTGAGTGCACACATTGACAACCGTTCTGTTAGATAGCTGCGTTTTGGATTTAGAAGCAGATATTTCCCTGTGCTTACTGCTGTTTCTTCCATATGCCGGTAATGGGCTGAAAACGCCTGTTTTGGGACTCTGCAGAGAAAGTGTTTGAAGACTGCTGAATCCACACACGGGTTTAACTCTGGAAGTTGAGTGCACACATTGACAACCGTTCTGTTAGATAGCTGCGTTTTGGATTTAGAAGCAGATATTTCCCTGGGCTTACTGCTGTTTCTTCCATATGCCGGTAATGGGGTGAAAACGCCTGTTTTGGGACTCTGCAGAGAAAGCGTTTGCAGACTGCTGAATCCACACACGGGTTTAACTCTGGAAGTTGAGTGCACACATTGACAACCGTTCTGTTAGATAGCTGCGTTTTGGATTTAGAAGCAGATATTTCCCTGTGCTTACTGCTGTTTCTTCCATATGCCGGTAATGGGCTGAAAACGCCTGTTTTGGGACTCTGCAGAGAAAGTGTTTCCAGACTGCTGAATCCACACACGGGTTTAACTCTGGAAGTTGAGTGCACACATTGACAACCGTTCTGTTAGATAGCTGCATTTTGGATTTAGAAGCAGATATTTCCCTGTGCTTCCTGCTGTTTCTTCCATATGACGGTAATGGGCTGAAAACGCCTGTTTTGGGACTCTGCAGAGAAAGTGTTTGCAGACTGCTGAATCCACACACGGGTTTAACTCTGGAAGTTGAGTGCACACATTGACAACCGTTCTGTTAGATAGCTGCGTTTTGGATTTAGAAGCAGATATTTCCCTGGGCTTACTGCTGTTTCTTCCATATGCCGGTAATGGGCTGAAAACGCCTGTTTTGGGACTCTGCAGAGAAAGTGTTTGCAGACTGCTGAATCCACACACGGGTTTAACTCTGGAAGTTGAGTGCACACATTGACAACCGTTCTGTTAGATAGCTGCGTTTTGGATTTAGAAGCAGATATTTCCCTGTGCTTACTGCTGTTTCTTCCATATGCCGGTAATGGGCTGAAAACGCCTGTTTTGGGACTCTGCAGAGAAAGTGTTTGCAGACTGCTGAATCCACACACGGGTTTAACTATGGAAGTTGAGTGCACACATTGACAACCGTTCTGTTAGATAGCTGCGTTTTGGATTTAGAAGCAGATATTTCCCTGTGCTTACTGCTGTTTCTTCCATATGCCGGTAATGGGCTGAAAACGCCTATTTTGGGAATCTGCAGAGAAAGTGTTTGCAGACTGCTGAATCCACACACGGGTTTAACTCTGGAAGTTGAGTGCACACATTGACAACCGTTCTGTTAGATAGCTGCGTTTTGGATTTAGAAGCAGATATTTCCCTGTGCTTACTGCTGTTTCTTTCATATGCCGGAAATGGGCTGAAAACGCCTGTTTTGGGACTCTGCAGAGAAGATGTTTGCAGACTGCTGAATCCACACACGGGTTTAACTCTGGAAGTTGCGTGCACACATTGACAACCGTTCTGTTAGATAGCTGCGTTTTGGATTTAGAAGCAGATATTTCCCTGTGCTTACTGCTGTTTCTTCCATATGCCGGTAATGGGCTGAAAACGCCTGTTTTGGGACTCTGCAGAGAAAGTGTTTGCAGACTGCTGAATCCACACACGGGTTTAACTCTGGAAGTTGAGTGCACACATTGACAACCGTTCTGTTAGATAGCTGCGTTTTGGATTTAGAAGCAGATATTTCCCTGTGCTTACTGCTGTTTCTTCCATATGCCGGTAATGGGCTGAAAACGCCTGTTTTGGGACTCTGCAGAGAAAGTGTTTGCAGACTGCTGAATCCACACACGGGTTTAACTCTGGAAGTTGAGTGCACAGATTGACAACCGTTCTGTTAGATAGCTGCGTTTTGGATTTAGAAGCAGATATTTCCCTGTGCTTACTGCTGTTTCTTCCATATGCCGGTAATGGGCTGAAAACGCCTGTTTTGGGACTCTGCAGAGAAAGTGTTTGCAGACTGCTGAATCCACACACGGGTTTAACTCTGGAAGTTGAGTGCACACATTGACAACCGTTCTGTTAGATAGCTGCGTTTTGGATTTAGAAGCAGATATTTCCCTGTGCTTACTGCTGTTTCTTCCATATGCTGGTAATGGGCTGAAAACGCCTGTTTTGGGACTCTGCAGAGAAAGTGTTTGCAGACTGCTGAATCCACACACGGGTTTAACTCTGGAAGTTGAGTGCACACATTGACAACCGTTCTGTTAGATAGCTGCGTTTTGGATTTAGAAGCAGATATTTCCCTGTGCTTACTGCTGTTTCTTCCATATGCCGGTAATGGGCTGAAAACGCCTGTTTTGGGACTCTGCAGAGAAAGTGTTTGCAGACTGCTGAATCCACACACGGGTTTAACTCTGGAAGTTGAGTGCACACATTGACAACCGTTCTGTTAGATAGCTGCGTTTTGGATTTAGAAGCAGATATTTCCCTGGGCTTACTGCTGTTTCTTCCATATGCCGGTAATGGGCTGAAAACGCCTGTTTTGGGACTCTGCAGAGAAAGTGTTTGCAGACTGCTGAATCCACACACGGGTTTAACTCTGGAAGTTGAGTGCACACATTGACAACCGTTCTGTTAGATAGCTGCGTTTTGGATTTAGAGGCAGTTATTTCCCTGTGCTTACTGCTGTTTCTTCCATATGCCGGTAATGGGCTGAAAACGCCTGTTTTGGGACTCTGCAGAGAAAGTGTTTGCAGACTGCTGAATCCACACACGGGTTTAACTCTGGAAGTTGAGTGCACACATTGACAACCGTACTGTTAGATAGCTGCGTTTTGGATTTAGAAGCAGATATTTCCCTGTGCTTACTGCTGTTTCTTCCATATGCCGGTAATGGGCTGAAAACGCCTGTTTTGGGACTCTGCAGAGAAAGTGTTTGCAGACTGCTGAATCCACACACGGGTTTAACTCTGGAAGTTGAGTGCACACATTGACAACCGTTCTGTTAGATAGCTGCGTTTTGGATTTAGAAGCAGATATTTCCCTGTGCTTACTGCTGTTTCTTCCATATGCCGGTAATGGGCTGAAAACGCCTGTTTTGGGACTCTGCAGAGAAAGTGTTTGCAGACTGCTGAATCCACACACGGGTTTAACTCTGGAAGTTGAGTGCACACATTGACAACCGTTCTGTTAGATAGCTGCGTTTTGGATTTAGAAGCAGATATTTTCCTGGGCTTACTGCTGTTTCTTCCATATGCCGGTAATGGGCTGAAAACGCCTGTTTTGGGACTCTGCAGAGAAAGTGTTTGCAGACTGCTGAATCCACACACGGGTTTAACTCTGGAAGTTGAGTGCACACATTGACAACCGTTCTGTTAGATAGCTGCGTTTTGGATTTAGAAGCAGATATTTCCCTGTGCTTACTGCTGTTTCTTCCATATGCTGGTAATGGGCTGAAAACGCCTGTTTTGGGACTCTGCAGAGAAAGTGTTTGCAGACTGCTGAATCCACACACGGGTTTAACTCTGGAAGTTGAGTGCACACATTGACAACCGTTCTGTTAGATAGCTGCGTTTTGGATTTAGAAGCAGATATTTCCCTGTGCTTACTGCTGTTTCTTCCATATGCCGGTAATGGGCTGAAAACGCCTGTTTTGGGACTCTGCAGAGAAAGTGTTTGCAGACTGCTGAATCCACACACGGGTTTAACTCTGGAAGTTGAGTGCACACATTGACAACCGTTCTGTTAGATAGCTGCGTTTTGGATTTAGAAGCAGATATTTCCCTGGGCTTACTGCTGTTTCTTCCATATGCCGGTAATGGGCTGAAAACGCCTGTTTTGGGACTCTGCAGAGAAAGTGTTTGCAGACTGCTGAATCCACACACGGGTTTAACTCTGGAAGTTGAGTGCACACATTGACAACCGTTCTGTTAGATAGCTGCGTTTTGGATTTAGAGGCAGTTATTTCCCTGTGCTTACTGCTGTTTCTTCCATATGCCGGTAATGGGCTGAAAACGCCTGTTTTGGGACTCTGCAGAGAAAGTGTTTGCAGACTGCTGAATCCACACACGGGTTTAACTCTGGAAGTTGAGTGCACACATTGACAACCGTACTGTTAGATAGCTGCGTTTTGGATTTAGAAGCAGATATTTCCCTGTGCTTACTGCTGTTTCTTCCATATGCCGGTAATGGGCTGAAAACGCCTGTTTTGGGACCCTGCAGAGAAAGTGTTTGCAGACTGCTGAATCCACACACGGGTTTAACTCTGGAAGTTGAGTGCACACATTGACAACCGTTCTGTTAGATAGCTGCGTTTTGGATTTAGAAGCAGATATTTCCCTGTGCTTACTGCTGTTTCTTCCATATGCCGGTAATGGGCTGAAAACGCCTGTTTTGGGACTCTGCAGAGAAAGTGTTTGCAGACTGCTGAATCCACACACGGGTTTAACTCTGGAAGTTGAGTGCACACATTGACAACCGTTCTGTTAGATAGCTGCGTTTTGGATTTAGAAGCAGATATTTTCCTGGGCTTACTGCTGTTTCTTCCATATGCCGGTAATGGGCTGAAAACGCCTGTTTTGGGACTCTGCAGAGAAAGTGTTTGCAGACTGCTGAATCCACACACGGGTTTAACTCTGGAAGTTGAGTGCACACATTGACAACCGTTCTGTTAGATAGCTGCGTTTTGGATTTAGAAGCAGATATTTCCCTGTGCTTACTGCTGTTTCTTCCATATGCCGGTAATGGGCTGAAAACGCCTGTTTTGGGACTCTGCAGAGAAAGTGTTTGCAGACTGCTGAATCCACACACGGGTTTAACTCTGGAAGTTGAGTGCACACATTGACAACCGTTCTGTTAGATAGCTGCGTTTTGTATTTAGAAGCAGATATTTCACTGTGCTTGCTGCTGTTTCTTCCATATGCCGGTAATGGGCTGAAAACGCCTGTTTTGGGACTCAGCAGAGAAAGTGTTTGCAGACTGCTGAATCCACACACGGGTTTAACACTGGAAGTTGAGTGCACACATTGACAACCGTTCTGTTAGATAGCTGCGTTTTGGATTTAGAAGCAGATATTTCCCTGTGCTTACTGCTGTTTCTTCCATATGCCGGTAAAGGGCTGAAAACGCCTGTTTTGGGACTCTGCAGAGAAGATGTTTGCAGACTGCTGAATCCACATACGGGTTTAACTCTGGAAGTTGCGTGCACACATTGACAACCGTTCTGTTAGATAGCTGCGTTTTGGATTTAGAAGCAGATATTTCCCTGTGCTTACTGCTGTTTCTTCCATATGCCAGTAATGGGCTGAAAACGCCTGTTTTGGGACTCTGCAGAGAAAGTGTTTGCAGACTGCTGAATCCACACACGGGTTTAACTCTGGAAGTTGAGTGCACACATTGACAACCGTTCTGTTAGATAGCTGCGTTTTTGATTTAGAAGCAGATATTTCCCTGGGCTTACTGCTGTTTCTTCCATATGCCGGTAATGGGCTGAAAACGCCTGTTTTGGGACTCTGCAGAGAAAGTGTTTGCAGACTGCTGAATCCACACACGGGTTTAACTCTGGAAGTTGAGTGCACACATTGACAACCGTTCTGTTAGATAGCTGCGTTTTGGATTTAGAGGCAGTTATTTCCCTGTGCTTACTGCTGTTTCTTCCATATGCCGGTAATGGGCTGAAAACGCCTGTTTTGGGACTCTGCAGAGAAAGTGTTTGCAGACTGCTGAATCCACACACGGGTTTAACTCTGGAAGTTGAGTGCACACATTGACAACCGTACTGTTAGATAGCTGCGTTTTGGATTTAGAAGCAGATATTTCCCTGTGCTTACTGCTGTTTCTTCCATATGCCGGTAATGGGCTGAAAACGCCTGTTTTGGGACTCTGCAGAGAAAGTGTTTGCAGACTGCTGAATCCACACACGGGTTTAACTCTGGAAGTTGAGTGCACACATTGACAACCGTTCTGTTAGATAGCTGCGTTTTGGATTTAGAAGCAGATATTTCCCTGTGCTTACTGCTGTTTCTTCCATATGCCGGTAATGGGCTGAAAACGCCTGTTTTGGGACTCTGCAGAGAAAGTGTTTGCAGACTGCTGAATCCACACACGGGTTTAACTCTGGAAGTTGAGTGCACACATTGACAACCGTTCTGTTAGATAGCTGCGTTTTGGATTTAGAAGCAGATATTTTCCTGGGCTTACTGCTGTTTCTTCCATATGCCGGTAATGGGCTGAAAACGCCTGTTTTGGGACTCTGCAGAGAAAGTGTTTGCAGACTGCTGAATCCACACACGGGTTTAACTCTGGAAGTTGAGTGCACACATTGACAACCGTTCTGTTAGATAGCTGCGTTTTGGATTTAGAAGCAGATATTTCCCTGTGCTTACTGCTGTTTCTTCCGTATGCCGGTAATGGGCTGAAAACGCCTGTTTTGGGACTCTGCAGAGAAAGTGTTTGCAGACTGCTGAATCCACACACGGGTTTAACTCTGGAAGTTGAGTGCACACATTGACAACCGTTCTGTTAGATAGCTGCGTTTTGTATTTAGAAGCAGATATTTCACTGTGCTTGCTGCTGTTTCTTCCATATGCCGGTAATGGGCTGAAAACGCCTGTTTTGGGACTCAGCAGAGAAAGTGTTTGCAGACTGCTGAATCCACACACGGGTTTAACACTGGAAGTTGAGTGCACACATTGACAACCGTTCTGTTAGATAGCTGCGTTTTGGATTTAGAAGCAGATATTTCCCTGTGCTTACTGCTGTTTCTTCCATATGCCGGTAAAGGGCTGAAAACGCCTGTTTTGGGACTCTGCAGAGAAGATGTTTGCAGACTGCTGAATCCACACACGGGTTTAACTCTGGAAGTTGAGTGCACACATTGACAACCGTTCTGTTAGATAGCTGCGTTTTGGATTTAGAAGCAGATATTTCCCTGTGCTTACTGCTGTTTCTTCCATATGCCGGTAAAGGGCTGAAAACGCCTGTTTTGGGACTCTGCAGAGAAAGTGTTTGCAGACTGCTGAATCCACACACGGGTTTAACTCTAAAAGTTGAGTGCACACATTGACAACCGTTCTGTTAGATAGCTGCGTTTTGGATTTAGAAGCAGATATTTCCCTGTGCTTACTGCTGTTTCTTCCATATGCCGGTAAAGGGCTGAAAACGCCTGTTTTGGGACTCTGCAGAGAAAGTGTTTGCAGACTGCTGAATCCACACACGGGTTTAACTCTGGAAGTTGAGTGCACACATTGACAACCGTTCTGTTAGATAGCTGCGTTTTGGATTTAGAAGCAGATATTTCCCTGTGCTTACTGCTGTTTCTTCCATATGCCGGTAATGGGCTGAAAACGCCTGTTTTGGGACTCTGCAGAGAAAGTGTTTGCAGACTGCTGAATCCACACACGGGTTTAACTCTGGAAGTTGAGTGCACACATTGACAACCGTTCTGTTAGATAGCTGTGTTTTGGATTTAGAAGCAGATATTTACCTGTGCTTACTGCTGGTTCTTCCATATGCCGGTAATGGGCTGAAAACGCCTGTTTTGGGACTCTGCAGAGAAAGTGTTTGCAGACTGCTGAATCCACACACGGGTTTAACTCTGGAAGTTGAGTGCACACATTGACAACCGTTCTGTTAGATAGCTGCGTTTTGGATTTAGAAGCAGATATTTCCCTGTGCTTACTGCTGTTTCTTCCATATGCCGGTAATGGGCTGAAAACGCCTGTTTTGGGACTCTGCAGAGAAAGTGTTTGCAGACTGCTGAATCCACACACGGGTTTAACTCTGGAAGTTGAGTGCACACATTGACAACCGTTCTGTTAGATAGCTGCGTTTTGGATTTAGAAGCAGATATTTCCCTGTGCTTACTGCTGTTTCTTCCATATGCCGGTAATGGGCTGAAAACTCCTGTTTTGGGACTCTGCAGAGAAAGTGTTTGCAGACTGCTGAATCCACACACGGGTTTAACTCTGGAAGTTGAGTGCACACATTGACAACCGTTCTGTTAGATAGCTGCGTTTTGGATTTAGAAGCAGATATTTCCCTGTGCTTACTGCTGTTTCTTCCATATGCCGGTAATGGGCTGAAAACGCCTGTTTTGGGACTCAGCAGAGAAAGTGTTTGCAGACTGCTGAATCCACACACGGGTTTAACTCTGGAAGTTGAGTGCACACATTGACAACCGTTCTGTTAGATAGCTGCGTTTTGGATTTAGAAGCAGATATTTCCCTGTGCTTGCTGCTGTTTCTTCCATATGCCGGTAATGGGCTGAAAATGCCTGTTTTGGGACTCTGCAGAGAAAGCGTTTGCAGACTGCTGAATCCACACACGGGTTTAACTCTGGAAGTTGAGTGCACACATTGACAACCGTTCTGTTAGATAGCTGCGTTTTGGATTTAGAAGCAGATATTTCCCTGTGCTTACTGCTGTTTCTTCCATATGCCGGTAATGGGCTGAAAACGCCTGTTTTGGGACTCTGCAGAGAAAGCGTTTGCAGACTGCTGAATCCACACACGGGTTTAACTCTGGAAGTTGAGTGCACACATTGACAACCGTTCTGTTAGATAGCTGCGTTTTTCATTTAGAAGCAGATATTTCCCTGTGCTTACTGCTGTTTCTTCCATATGCCGGTAATGGGCTGAAAACGCCTGTTTTGGGACTCTGCAGAGAAAGTCTTTCCAGACTGCTGAATCCACACACGGGTTTCACTCTGGAAGTTGAGTGCACACATTGACAACCGCTCTGTTAGATAGCTGCGTTTTGGATTTAGAAGCAGATATTTCCCTGTGCTTACTGCTGTTTCTTCCATATGCCGGTAATGGGCTGAAAACGCCTGTTTTGGGACTCTGCAGAGAAAGTGTTTGCAGACTGCTGAATCCACACACGGGTTTAACTCTGGAAGTTGAGTGCACACATTGACAACCGTTCTGTTAGATAGCTGCGTTTTGGATTTAGAAGCAGATATTTCCCTGGGCTTACTGCTGTTTCTTCCATATGCCGGTAATGGGCTGAAAACGCCTATTTTGGGACTCTGCAGAGAAAGTGTTTGCAGACTGCTGAATCCACACACGGGTTTAACTCTGGAAGTTGAGTGCACACATTGACAACCGTTCTGCTAGATAGCTGCGTTTTGGATTTAGAAGCAGATATTTCCCTGTGCTTACTGCTGTTTCTTCCATATGCCGGTAATGGGCTGAAAACGCCTGTTTTGGGACTCTGCAGAGAAAGTGTTTGCAGACTGCTGAATCCACACACGGGTTTAACTCTGGAAGTTGAGTGCACACATTGACAACCGTTCTGTTAGATGGCTGCGTTTTGGATTTAGAAGCAGATATTTCCCTGTGCTTACTGCTGTTTCTTCCATATGCCGGTAATGGGCTGAAAACGCCTGTTTTGGGACTCTGCAGAGAAAGTGTTTGCAGACTGCTGAATCCACACACGGGTTTAACTCTGGAAGTTGAGTGCACACATTGACAACCGTTCTGTTAGATAGCTGCGTTTTGGATTTAGAAGCAGATATTTCCCTGTGCTTACTGCTGTTTCTTCCATATGCCGGTAATGGGCTGAAAACGCCTGTTTTGGGACTCTGCAGAGAAAGTGTTTGCAGACTTCTGAATCCACACACGGGTTTAACTCTGGAAGTTGAGTGCACACATTGACAACCGTTCTGTTAGATAGCTGCGTTTTGGATTTAGAAGCAGATATTTCCCTGTGCTTACTGCTGTTTCTTCCATATGCCGGTAATGGGCTGAAAACGCCTGTTTTGGGACTCTGCAGAGAAAGTGTTTGCAGACTGCTGAATCCACACACGGGTTTAACTCTGGAAGTTGAGTGCACACATTGACAACCGTTCTGTTAGATAGCTGCGTTTTGGATTTAGAAGCAGATATTTCCCTGTGCTTACTGCTGTTTCTTCCATATGCCGGTAATGGGCTGAAAACGCCTGTTTTGGGACTCTGCAGAGAAAGTGTTTGCAGACTGCTGAATCCACACACGGGTTTAACTCTGGAAGTTGAGTGCACACATTGACAACCGTTCTGTTAGATAGCTGCGTTTTGGATTTAGAAGCAGATATTTCCCTGTGCTTACTGCTGTTTCTTCCATATGCCGGTAATGGGCTGAAAACGCCTGTTTTGGGACTCTGCAGAGAAAGTGTTTGCAGACTGCTGAATCCACACACGGGTTTAACTCTGGAAGTTGAGTGCACACATTGACAACCGTTCCGTTAGATAGCTGCGTTTTGGATTTAGAAGCAGATATTTCCCTGTGCTTACTGCTGTTTCTTCCATATGCCGGTAATGGGCTGAAAACGCCTATTTTGGGACTCTGCAGAGAAAGTGTTTGCAGACTGCTGAATCCACACACGGGTTTAACTCTGGAAGTTGAGTGCACACATTGACAACCGTTCTGTTAGATAGCTGCGTTTTGGATTTAGAAGCAGATATTTCCCTGTGCTTACTGCTGTTTATTTCATATGCCGGTAATGGGCTGAAAACGCCTGTTTTGGGACTCTGCAGAGAAGATGTTTGCAGACTGCTGAATCCACACACGGGTTTAACTCTGGAAGTTGAGTGCACACATTGACAACCGTTCTGTTAGATAGCTGCGTTTTGGATTTAGAAGCAGATATTTCCCTGTGCTTACTGCTGTTTCTTCCATATGCTGGTAATGGGCTGAAAACGCCTGTTTTGGGACTCTGCAGAGAAAGTGTTTGCAGACTGCTGAATCCACACACGGGTTTAACTCTGGAAGTTGAGTGCACACATTGACAACCGTTCTGTTAGATAGCTGCGTTTTGGATTTAGAAGCAGATATTTCCCTGTGCTTACTGCTGTTTCTTCCATATGCCGGTAATGGGCTGAAAACGCCTGTTTTGGGACTCTGCAGAGAAAGTGTTTGCAGACTGCTGAATCCACACACGGGTTTAACTCTGGAAGTTGAGTGCACACATTGACAACCGTTCTGTTAGATAGCTGCGTTTTGGATTTAGAAGCAGATATTTCCCTGTGCTTACTGCTGTTTCTTCCATATGCCGGTAATGGGCTGAAAACGCCTGTTTTGGGACTCTGCAGAGAAAGTGTTTGCAGACTGCTGAATCCACACACGGGTTTAACTCTGGAAGTTGAGTGCACACATTGACAACCGTTCTGTTAGATAGCTGCGTTTTGGATTTAGAAGCAGATATTTCCCTGTGCTTACTGCTGTTTCTTCCATATGCCGGTAATGGGCTGAAAACGCCTGTTTTGGGACTCTGCAGAGAAAGTGTTTGCAGACTGCTGAATCCACACACGGGTTTAACTCTGGAAGTTGAGTGCACACATTGACAACCGTTCTGTTAGATAGCTGCGTTTTGGATTTAGAAGCAGATAATTCCCTGTGCTTACTGCTGTTTCTTCCATATGCCGGTAATGGGCTGAAAACGCCTGTTTTGGGACTCTGCAGAGAAAGTGTTTGCAGACTGCTGAATCCACACACGGGTTTAACTCTGGAAGTTGAGTGCACACATTGACAACCGTTCTGTTAGATAGCTGCGTTTTGGATTTAGAAGCAGATATTTCCCTGGGCTTACTGCTGTTTCTTCCATATGCCGGTAATGGGCTGAAAACGCCTGTTTTGGGACTCTGCAGAGAAAGTGTTTGCAGACTGCTGAATCCACACACGGGTTTAACTATGGAAGTTGAGTGCACACATTGACAACCGTTCTGTTAGATAGCTGCGTTTTGGATTTAGAAGCAGATATTTCCCTGTGCTTACTGCTGTTTCTTCCATATGCCGGTAATGGGCTGAAAACGCCTGTTTTGGGACTCTGTAGAGAAGATGTTTGCAGACTGCTGAATACACACACGGGTTTAACTCTGGAAGTTGAGTGCACACATTGACAACCGTTCTGTTAGATAGCTGCGTTTTGGATTTAGAAGCAGATATTTCCCTGTGCTTACTGCTGTTTCTTCCATATGCCGGTAATGGGCTGAAATCGCCTGTTTTGGGACTCTGCAGAGAAAGTGTTTGCAGACTGCTGAATCCACACACGGGTTTAACTCTGGAAGTTGAGTGCACACATTGACAACCGTTCTGTTAGATAGCTGTGTTTTGGATTTAGAAGCAGATATTTCACTGTGCTTACTGCTGTTTCTTCCATATGCCGGTAATGGGCTGAAAACGCCTGTTTTGGGACTCAGCAGAGAAAGTGTTTGCAGACTGCTGAATCCACACACGGGTTTAACTCTGGAAGTTGAGTGCACACATTGACAACCGTTCTGTTAGATAGCTGCGTTTTGGATTTAGAAGCAGATATTTCCCTGGGCTTACTGCTGTTTCTTCCATATGCCGGTAATGGGCTGAAAACGCCTGTTTTGGGACTCTGCAGAGAATGTGTTTGGAGACTGCTGAATCCACACACGGGTTTAACTCTGGAAGTTGAGTGCACACATTGACAACCGTTCTGTTAGATAGCTGCGTTTTGGATTTAGAAGCAGATATTTCCCTGTGCATACTGCTGTTTCTTCCATATGCCGGTAATGGGCTGAAAACGCCTATTTTGGGACTCTGCAGAGAAAGTGTTTGCAGACTGCTGAATACACACTGGTTTAACTCTGGAAGTTGAGTGCACACATTGACAACCGTTCTGTTATATAGCTGCGTTTTGGATTTAGAAGCAGATATTTCCCTGTGCTTACTGCTGTTTATTTCATATGCCGGTAAAGGGCTGAAAACGCCTGTTTTGGGACTCTGCAGAGAAGTTGTTTGCAGACTGCTGAATCCACACACGGGTTTAACTCTGGAAGTTGAGTGCACACATTGACAACCGTTCTGTTAGATAGCTGCGTTTTGGATTTAGAAGCAGATATTTCCCTGTGCTTACTGCTGTTTCTTCCATATGCCGGTAATGGGCTGAAAACGCCTGTTTTGGGACTCTGCAGAGAAAGTGTTTGCAGACTGCTGAATCCACACACGGGTTTAACTCTGGAAGTTGAGTGCACACATTGACAACCGTTCTGTTAGATAGCTGCGTTTTGGATTTAGAAGCAGATATTTCCCTGTGCTTACTGCTGTTTCTTCCATATGCCGGTAATGGGCTGAAAACGCCTGTTTTGGGACTCTGCAGAAAAAGTGTTTGCAGACTGCTGCATCCACACACGGGTTTAACTCTGGAAGTTGAGTGCACACATTGACAACCGTTCTGTTAGATAGCTGCGTTTTGGATTTAGAAGCAGATATTTCCCTGTGCTTACTGCTGTTTCTTCCATATGCCGGTAATGGGCTGAAAACGCCTGTTTTGGGACTCTGCAGAGAAAGTGTTTGCAGACTGCTGAATCCACACACGGGTTTAACTCTGGAAGTTGAGTGCACACATTGACAACCATTCTGTTAGATAGCTGCGTTTTGGATTTAGAAGCAGATATTTCCCTGTGCTTACTGCTGTTTCTTCCATATGCCGGTAATGGGCTGAAAACGCCTGTTTTGGGACTCTGCAGAGAAAGTGTTTGCAGACTGCTGAATCCACACACGGGTTTAACTCTGGAAGTTGAGTGCACACATTGACAACCGTTCTGTTAGATAGCTGCGTTTTGGATTTAGAAGCAGATATTTCCCTGTGCTTACTGCTGTTTCTTCCATATGCCGGTAATGGGCTGAAAACGCCTGTTTTGGGACTCTGCAGAGAAAGCGTTTGCAGACTGCTGAATCCACACACGGGTTTAACTCTGGAAGTTGAGTGCACACATTGACAACCGTTCTGTTAGATAGCTGCGTTTTAGATTTAGAAGCAGATATTTCCCTGTGCTTACTGCTGTTTCTTCCATATGCCGGTAATGGGCTGAAAACGCCTGTTTTGGGACTCTGCAGAGAAAGTGTTTCCAGACTGCTGAATCCACACACGGGTTTAACTCTGGAAGTTGAGTGCACACATTGACAACCGCTCTGTTAGATAGCTGCGTTTTGGATTTAGAAGCAGATATTTCCCTGTGCTTACTGCTGTTTCTTCCATATGCCGGTAATGGGCTGAAAACGCCTGTTTTGGGACTCTGCAGAGAAAGTGTTTGCAGACTGCTGAATCCACACACGGGTTTAACTCTGGAAGTTGAGTGCACACATTGACAACCGTTCTGTTAGATAGCTGCGTTTTGGATTTAGAAGCAGATATTTCCCTGGGCTTACTGCTGTTTCTTCCATATGCCGGTAATGGGCTGAAAACGCCTGTTTTGGGACTCTGCAGAGAAAGTGTTTGCAGAGTGCTGAATCCACACACGGGTTTAACTCTGGAAGTTGAGTGCACACATTGACAACCGTTCTGTTAGATAGCTGCGTTTTGGATTTAGAAGCAGATATTTCCCTGTGCTTACTGCTGTTTCTTCCATATGCCGGTAATGGGCTGAAAACGCCTATTTTGGGACTCTGCAGAGAAAGTGTTTGCAGACTGCTGAATCCACACACGGGTTTAACTCTGGAAGTTGAGTGCACACATTGACAACCGTTCTGTTAGATAGCTGCGTTTTGGATTTAGAAGCAGATATTTCCCTGTGCTTACTGCTGTTTATTTCATATGCCGGTAATGGGCTGAAAACGCCTGTTTTGGGACTCTGCAGAGAAGATGTTTGCAGACTGCTGAATCCACACACGGGTTTAACTCTGGAAGTTGAGTGCACACATTGACAACCGTTCTGTTAGATAGCTGCGTTTTGGATTTAGAAGCAGATATTTCCCTGTGCTTACTGCTGTTTCTTCCATATGCCGGTAATGGGCTGAAAACGCCTGTTTTGGGACTCTGCAGAGAAAGTGTTTGCAGACTGCTGAATCCACACACGGGTTTAACTCTGGAAGTTGAGTGCACACATTGACAACCGTTCTGTTAGATGGCTGCGTTTTGGATTTAGAAGCAGATATTTCCCTGTGCTTACTGCTGTTTCTTCCATATGCCGGTAATGGGCTGAAAACGCCTGTTTTGGGACTCTGCAGAGAAAGTGTTTGCAGACTGCTGAATCCACACACGGGTTTAACTCTGGAAGTTGAGTGCACACATTGACAACCGTTCTGTTAGATAGCTGCGTTTTGGATTTAGAAGCAGATATTTCCCTGGGCTTACTGCTGTTTCTTCCATATGCCGGTAATGGGCTGAAAACGCCTGTTTTGGGACTCTGCAGAGAAAGTGTTTGCAGACTGCTGAATCCACACACGGGTTTAACTCTGGAAGTTGAGTGCACACATTGACAACCGTTCTGTTAGATAGCTGCGTTTTGGATTTAGAAGCAGATATTTCCCTGTGCTTACTGCTGTTTCTTCCATATGCCGGTAATGGGCTGAAAACGCCTGTTTTGGGACTCTGCAGAGAAAGTGTTTGCAGACTGCTGAATCCACACACGGGTTTAACTCTGGAAGTTGAGTGCACACATTGACAACCGTTCTGTTAGATAGCTGCGTTTTGGATTTAGAAGCAGATATTTCCCTGTGCTTACTGCTGTTTCTTCCATATGCCGGTAATGGGCTGAAAACGCCTGTTTTGGGACTCTGCAGAGAAAGTGTTTGCAGACTGCTGAATCCACACACGGGTTTAACTCTGGAAGTTGAGTGCACACATTGACAACCGTTCTGTTAGATAGCTGCGTTTTGGATTTAGAAGCAGATATTTCCCTGTGCTTACTGCTGTTTCTTCCATATGCCGGTAATGGGCTGAAAACGCCTGTTTTGGGACTCTGCAGAGAAAGTGTTTGCAGACTGCTGAATCCACACACGGGTTTAACTCTGGAAGTTGAGTGCACACATTGACAACCGTTCTGTTAGATAGCTGCGTTTTGGATTTAGAAGCAGATATTTCCCTGTGCTTACTGCTGTTTCTTCCATATGCCGGTAATGGGCTGAAAACGCCTGTTTTGGGACTCTGCAGAGAAAGTGTTTGCAGACTGCTGAATCCACACACGGGTTTAACTCTGGAAGTTGAGTGCACACATTGACAACCGTTCTGTTAGATAGCTGCGTTTTGGATTTAGAAGCAGATATTTCCCTGTGCTTACTGCTGTTTCTTCCATATGCCGGTAATGGGCTGAAAACGCCTGTTTTGGGACTCTGCAGAGAAAGTGTTTGCAGACTGCTGAATCCACACACGGGTTTAACTCTGGAAGTTGAGTGCACACATTGACAACCGTTCTGTTAGATAGCTGCGTTTTGGATTTAGAAGCAGATATTTCCCTGTGCTTACTGCTGTTTCTTCCATATGCCGGTAATGGGCTGAAAACGCCTGTTTTGGGACTCTGCAGAGAAAGTGTTTGCAGACTGCTGAATCCACACACGGGTTTAACTCTGGAAGTTGAGTGCACACATTGACAACCGTTCTGTTAGATAGCTGCGTTTTGGATTTAGAAGCAGATATTTCCCTGTGCTTGCTGCTGTTTCTTCCATATGCCGGTAATGGGCTGAAAATACCTGTTTTGGGACTCTGCAGAGAAAGCGTTTGCAGACTGCTGAATCCACACACGGGTTTAACTCTGGAAGTTGAGTGCACACATTGACAACCGTTCTGTTAGATAGCTGCGTTTTGGATTTAGAAGCAGATATTTCCCTGTGCTTACTGCTGTTTCTTCCATATGCCGGTAATGGGCTGAAAACGCCTGTTTTGGGACTCTGCAGAGAAAGCGTTTGCAGACTGCTGAATCCACACACGGGTTTAACTCTGGAAGTTGAGTGCACACATTGACAACCGTTCTGTTAGATAGCTGCGTTTTAGATTTAGAAGCAGATATTTCCCTGTGCTTACTGCTGTTTCTTCCATATGCCGGTAATGGGCTGAAAACGCCTGTTTTGGGACTCTGCAGAGAAAGTGTTTCCAGACTGCTGAATCCACACACGGGTTTAACTCTGGAAGTTGAGTGCACACATTGACAACCGCTCTGTTAGATAGCTGCGTTTTGGATTTAGAAGCAGATATTTCCCTGTGCTTACTGCTGTTTCTTCCATATGCCGGTAATGGGCTGAAAACGCCTGTTTTGGGACTCTGCAGAGAAAGTGTTTGCAGACTGCTGAATCCACACACGGGTTTAACTCTGGAAGTTGAGTGCACACATTGACAACCGTTCTGTTAGATAGCTGCGTTTTGGATTTAGAAGCAGATATTTCCCTGTGCTTACTGCTGTTTCTTCCATATGCCGGTAATGGGCTGAAAACGCCTGTTTTGGGACTCTGCAGAGAAAGTGTTTGCAGACTGCTGAATCCACACACGGGTTTAACTCTGGAAGTTGAGTGCACACATTGACAACCGTTCTGTTAGATAGCTGCGTTTTGGATTTAGAAGCAGATAATTCCCTGTGCTTACTGCTGTTTCTTCCATATGCCGGTAATGGGCTGAAAACGCCTGTTTTGGGACTCTGCAGAGAAAGTGTTTGCAGACTGCTGAATCCACACACGGGTTTAACTCTGGAAGTTGAGTGCACACATTGACAACCGTTCTGTTAGATAGCTGCGTTTTGGATTTAGAAGCAGATATTTCCCTGGGCTTACTGCTGTTTCTTCCATATGCCGGTAATGGGCTGAAAACGCCTGTTTTGGGACTCTGCAGAGAAAGTGTTTGCAGACTGCTGAATCCACACACGGGTTTAACTATGGAAGTTGAGTGCACACATTGACAACCGTTCTGTTAGATAGCTGCGTTTTGGATTTAGAAGCAGATATTTCCCTGTGCTTACTGCTGTTTCTTCCATATGCCGGTAATGGGCTGAAAACGCCTGTTTTGGGACTCTGTAGAGAAGATGTTTGCAGACTGCTGAATACACACACGGGTTTAACTCTGGAAGTTGAGTGCACACATTGACAACCGTTCTGTTAGATAGCTGCGTTTTGGATTTAGAAGCAGATATTTCCCTGTGCTTACTGCTGTTTCTTCCATATGCCGGTAATGGGCTGAAATCGCCTGTTTTGGGAGTCTGCAGAGAAAGTGTTTGCAGACTGCTGAATCCACACACGGGTTTAACTCTGGAAGTTGAGTGCACACATTGACAACCGTTCTGTTAGATAGCTGTGTTTTGGATTTAGAAGCAGATATTTCACTGTGCTTACTGCTGTTTCTTCCATATGCCGGTAATGGGCTGAAAACGCCTGTTTTGGGACTCAGCAGAGAAAGTGTTTGCAGACTGCTGAATCCACACACGGGTTTAACTCTGGAAGTTGAGTGCACACATTGACAACCGTTCTGTTAGATAGCTGCGTTTTGGATTTAGAAGCAGATATTTCCCTGGGCTTACTGCTGTTTCTTCCATATGCCGGTAATGGGCTGAAAACGCCTGTTTTGGGACTCTGCAGAGAATGTGTTTGGAGACTGCTGAATCCACACACGGGTTTAACTCTGGAAGTTGAGTGCACACATTGACAACCGTTCTGTTAGATAGCTGCGTTTTGGATTTAGAAGCAGATATTTCCCTGTGCATACTGCTGTTTCTTCCATATGCCGGTAATGGGCTGAAAACGCCTATTTTGGGACTCTGCAGAGAAAGTGTTTGCAGACTGCTGAATACACACTGGTTTAACTCTGGAAGTTCAGTGCACACATTGACAACCGTTCTGTTAGATAGCTGCGTTTTGGATTTAGAAGCAGATATTTCCCTGTGCTTACTGCTGTTTATTTCATATGCCGGTAAAGGGCTGAATACGCCTGTTTTGGGACTCTGCAGAGAAGTTGTTTGCAGACTGCTGAATCCACACACGGGTTTAACTCTGGAAGTTGAGTGCACACATTGACAACCGTTCTGTTAGATAGCTGCGTTTTGGATTTAGAAGCAGATATTTCCCTGTGCTTACTGCTGTTTCTTCCATATGCTGGTAATGGGCTGAAAACGCCTGTTTTGGGACTCTGCAGAGAAAGTGTTTGCAGACTGCTGAATCCACACACGGGTTTAACTCTGGAAGTTGAGTGCACACATTGACAACCGTTCTGTTAGATAGCTGCGTTTTGGATTTAGAAGCAGATATTTCCCTGTGCTTACTGCTGTTTCTTCCATATGCCGGTAATGGGCTGAAAACGCCTGTTTTGGGACTCTGCAGAGAAAGTGTTTGCAGACTGCTGAATCCACACACGGGTTTAACTCTGGAAGTTGAGTGCACACATTGACAACCGTTCTGTTAGATAGCTGCGTTTTGGATTTAGAAGCAGATATTTCCCTGTGCTTACTGCTGTTTCTTCCATATGCCGGTAATGGGCTGAAAACGCCTGTTTTGGGACTCTGCAGAGAAAGTGTTTGCAGACTGCTGAATCCACACACGGGTTTAACTCTGGAAGTTGAGTGCACACATTGACAACCATTCTGTTAGATAGCTGCGTTTTGGATTTAGAAGCAGATATTTCCCTGTGCTTACTGCTGTTTCTTCCATATGCCGGTAATGGGCTGAAAACGCCTGTTTTGGGACTCTGCAGAGAAAGTGTTTGCAGACTGCTGAATCCACACACGGGTTTAACTCTGGAAGTTGAGTGCACACATTGACAACCGTTCTGTTAGATAGCTGCGTTTTGGATTTAGAAGCAGATATTTCCCTGTGCTTACTGCTGTTTCTTCCATATGCCGGTAATGGGCTGAAAACGCCTGTTTTGGGACTCTGCAGAGAAAGCGTTTGCAGACTGCTGAATCCACACACGGGTTTAACTCTGGAAGTTGAGTGCACACATTGACAACCGTTCTGTTAGATAGCTGCGTTTTAGATTTAGAAGCAGATATTTCCCTGTGCTTACTGCTGTTTCTTCCATATGCCGGTAATGGGCTGAAAACGCCTGTTTTGGGACTCTGCAGAGAAAGTGTTTCCAGACTGCTGAATCCACACACGGGTTTAACTCTGGAAGTTGAGTGCACACATTGACAACCGCTCTGTTAGATAGCTGCGTTTTGGATTTAGAAGCAGATATTTCCCTGTGCTTACTGCTGTTTCTTCCATATGCCGGTAATGGGCTGAAAACGCCTGTTTTGGGACTCTGCAGAGAAAGTGTTTGCAGACTGCTGAATCCACACACGGGTTTAACTCTGGAAGTTGAGTGCACACATTGACAACCGTTCTGTTAGATAGCTGCGTTTTGGATTTAGAAGCAGATATTTCCCTGGGCTTACTGCTGTTTCTTCCATATGCCGGTAATGGGCTGAAAACGCCTGTTTTGGGACTCTGCAGAGAAAGTGTTTGCAGAGTGCTGAATCCACACACGGGTTTAACTCTGGAAGTTGAGTGCACACATTGACAACCGTTCTGTTAGATAGCTGCGTTTTGGATTTAGAAGCAGATATTTCCCTGTGCTTACTGCTGTTTCTTCCATATGCCGGTAATGGGCTGAAAACGCCTATTTTGGGACTCTGCAGAGAAAGTGTTTGCAGACTGCTGAATCCACACACGGGTTTAACTCTGGAAGTTGAGTGCACACATTGACAACCGTTCTGTTAGATAGCTGCGTTTTGGATTTAGAAGCAGATATTTCCCTGTGCTTACTGCTGTTTATTTCATATGCCGGTAATGGGCTGAAAACGCCTGTTTTGGGACTCTGCAGAGAAGATGTTTGCAGACTGCTGAATCCACACACGGGTTTAACTCTGGAAGTTGAGTGCACACATTGACAACCGTTCTGTTAGATAGCTGCGTTTTGGATTTAGAAGCAGATATTTCCCTGTGCTTACTGCTGTTTCTTCCATATGCCGGTAATGGGCTGAAAACGCCTGTTTTGGGACTCTGCAGAGAAAGTGTTTGCAGACTGCTGAATCCACACACCGGGTTTAACTCTGGAAGTTGAGTGCACACATTGACAACCGTTCTGTTAGATGGCTGCGTTTTGGATTTAGAAGCAGATATTTCCCTGTGCTTACTGCTGTTTCTCTTCCATATGCCGGTAATGGGCTGAAAACGCCTGTTTTGGGACTCTGCAGAGAAAGTGTTTGCAGACTGCTGAATCCACACACGGGTTTAACTCTGGAAGTTGAGTGCACACATTGACAACCGTTCTGTTAGATAGCTGCGTTTTGGATTTAGAAGCAGATATTTCCCTGGGCTTACTGCTGTTTCTTCCATATGCCGGTAATGGGCTGAAAACGCCTGTTTTGGGACTCTGCAGAGAAAGTGTTTGCAGACTGCTGAATCCACACACGGGTTTAACTCTGGAAGTTGAGTGCACACATTGACAACCGTTCTGTTAGATAGCTGCGTTTTGGATTTAGAAGCAGATATTTCCCTGTGCTTACTGCTGTTTCTTCCATATGCCGGTAATGGGCTGAAAACGCCTGTTTTGGGACTCTGCAGAGAAAGTGTTTGCAGACTGCTGAATCCACACACGGGTTTAACTCTGGAAGTTGAGTGCACACATTGACAACCGTTCTGTTAGATAGCTGCGTTTTGGATTTAGAAGCAGATATTTCCCTGTGCTTACTGCTGTTTCTTCCATATGCCGGTAATGGGCTGAAAACGCCTGTTTTGGGACTCTGCAGAGAAAGTGTTTGCAGACTGCTGAATCCACACACGGGTTTAACTCTGGAAGTTGAGTGCACACATTGACAACCGTTCTGTTAGATAGCTGCGTTTTGGATTTAGAAGCAGATATTTCCCTGTGCTTACTGCTGTTTCTTCCATATGCCGGTAATGGGCTGAAAACGCCTGTTTTGGGACTCTGCAGAGAAAGTGTTTGCAGACTGCTGAATCCACACACGGGTTTAACTCTGGAAGTTGAGTGCACACATTGACAACCGTTCTGTTAGATAGCTGCGTTTTGGATTTAGAAGCAGATATTTCCCTGTGCTTACTGCTGTTTCTTCCATATGCCGGTAATGGGCTGAAAACGCCTGTTTTGGGACTCTGCAGAGAAAGTGTTTGCAGACTGCTGAATCCACACACGGGTTTAACTCTGGAAGTTGAGTGCACACATTGACAACCGTTCTGTTAGATAGCTGCGTTTTGGATTTAGAAGCAGATATTTCCCTGTGCTTACTGCTGTTTCTTCCATATGCCGGTAATGGGCTGAAAACGCCTGTTTTGGGACTCTGCAGAGAAAGTGTTTGCAGACTGCTGAATCCACACACGGGTTTAACTCTGGAAGTTGAGTGCACACATTGACAACCGTTCTGTTAGATAGCTGCGTTTTGGATTTAGAAGCAGATATTTCCCTGTGCTTACTGCTGTTTCTTCCATATGCCGGTAATGGGCTGAAAACGCCTGTTTTGGGACTCTGCAGAGAAAGTGTTTGCAGACTGCTGAATCCACACACGGGTTTAACTCTGGAAGTTGAGTGCACACATTGACAACCGTTCTGTTAGATAGCTGCGTTTTGGATTTAGAAGCAGATATTTCCCTGTGCTTGCTGCTGTTTCTTCCATATGCCGGTAATGGGCTGAAAATACCTGTTTTGGGACTCTGCAGAGAAAGCGTTTGCAGACTGCTGAATCCACACACGGGTTTAACTCTGGAAGTTGAGTGCACACATTGACAACCGTTCTGTTAGATAGCTGCGTTTTGGATTTAGAAGCAGATATTTCCCTGTGCTTACTGCTGTTTCTTCCATATGCCGGTAATGGGCTGAAAACGCCTGTTTTGGGACTCTGCAGAGAAAGCGTTTGCAGACTGCTGAATCCACACACGGGTTTAACTCTGGAAGTTGAGTGCACACATTGACAACCGTTCTGTTAGATAGCTGCGTTTTAGATTTAGAAGCAGATATTTCCCTGATCTTACTGCTGTTTCTTCCATATGCCGGTAATGGGCTGAAAACGCCTGTTTTGGGACTCTGCAGAGAAAGTGTTTCCAGACTGCTGAATCCACACACGGGTTTAACTCTGGAAGTTGAGTGCACACATTGACAACCGCTCTGTTAGATAGCTGCGTTTTGGATTTAGAAGCAGATATTTCCCTGTGCTTACTGCTGTTTCTTCCATATGCCGGTAATGGGCTGAAAACGCCTGTTTTGGGACTCTGCAGAGAAAGTGTTTGCAGACTGCTGAATCCACACACGGGTTTAACTCTGGAAGTTGAGTGCACACATTGACAACCGTTCTGTTAGATAGCTGCGTTTTGGATTTAGAAGCAGATATTTCCCTGGGCTTACTGCTGTTTCTTCCATATGCCGGTAATGGGCTGAAAACGCCTGTTTTGGGACTCTGCAGAGAAAGTGTTTGCAGACTGCTGAATCCACACACGGGTTTAACTCTGGAAGTTGAGTGCACACATTGACAACCGTTCTGTTAGATAGCTGCGTTTTGGATTTAGAAGCAGATATTTCCCTGTGCTTACTGCTGTTTCTTCCATATGCCGGTAATGGGCTGAAAACGCCTATTTTGGGACTCTGCAGAGAAAGTGTTTGCAGACTGCTGAATCCACACACGGGTTTAACTCTGGAAGTTGAGTGCACACATTGACAACCGTTCTGTTAGATAGCTGCGTTTTGGATTTAGAAGCAGATATTTCCCTGTGCTTAGTGCTGTTTCTTCCATATGCCGGTAATGGGCTGAAAACGCCTGTTTTGGGACTCTGCAGAGAAGATGTTTGCAGACTGCTGAATCCACACACGGGTTTAACTCTGGAAGTTGAGTGCACACATTGACAACCGTTCTGTTAGATAGCTGCGTTTTGGATTTAGAAGCAGATATTTCCCTGTGCTTACTGCTGTTTCTTCCATATGCCGGTAATGGGCTGAAAACGCCTGTTTTGGGACTCTGCAGAGAAAGTGTTTGCAGACTGCTGAATCCACACACGGGTTTAACTCTGGAAGTTGAGTGCACACATTGACAACCGTTCTGTAAGATGGCTGCGTTTTGGATTTAGAAGCAGATATTTCCCTGTGCTTACTGCTGTTTCTTCCATATGCCGGTAATGGGCTGAAAACGCCTGTTTTGGGACTCTGCAGAGAAAGTGTTTGCAGACTGCTGAATCCACACACGTGTTTAACTCTGGAAGTTGAGTGCACACATTGACAACCGTTCTGTTAGATAGCTGCGTTTTGGATTTAGAAGCAGATATTTCCCTGTGCTTACTGCTGTTTCTTCCATATGCCGGTAATGGGCTGAGAACGCCTGTTTTGGGACTCTGCAGAGAAAGTGTTTGCAGACTGCTGAATCCACACACGGGTTTAACTCTGGAAGTTGAGTGCACACATTGACAACCGTTCTGTTAGATAGCTGCGTTTTGGATTTAGAAGCAGATATTTCCCTGTGCTTACTGCTGTTTCTTCCATATGCCGGTAATGGGCTGAAAACGCCTGTTTTGGGACTCTGCAGAGAAAGTGTTTGCAGACTGCTGAATCCACACACGGGTTTAACTCTGGAAGTTGAGTGCACACATTGACAACCGTTCTGTTAGATAGTTGCGTTTTGGATTTAGAAGCAGATATTTCCCTGTGCTTACTGCTGTTTCTTCCATATGCCGGTAATGGGCTGAAAACGCCTGTTTTGGGACTCTGCAGAGAAAGTGTTTGCAGACTGCTGAATCCACACACGGGTTTAACTCTGGAAGTTGAGTGCACACATTGACAACCGTTCTGTTAGATAGCTGCGTTTTGGATTTAGAAGCAGATATTTCCCTGTGCTTACTGCTGTTTCTTCCATATGCCGGTAATGGGCTGAAAACGCCTGTTTTGGGACTCTGCAGAGAAAGTGTTTGCAGACTGCTGAATCCACACACGGGTTTAACTCTGGAAGTTGAGTGCACACATTGACAACCGTTCTGTAAGATGGCTGCGTTTTGGATTTAGAAGCAGATATTTCCCTGTGCTTACTGCTGTTTCTTCCATATGCCGGTAATGGGCTGAAAACGCCTGTTTTGGGACTCTGCAGAGAAAGTGTTTGCAGACTGCTGAATCCACACACGGGTTTAACTCTGGAAGTTGAGTGCACACATTGACAACCGTTCTGTTAGATAGCTGCGTTTTGGATTTAGAAGCAGATATTTCCCTGTGCTTACTGCTGTTTCTTCCATATGCCGGTAATGGGCTGAAAACGCCTGTTTTGGGACTCTGCAGAGAAAGTGTTTGCAGACTGCTGAATCCACACACGGGTTTAACTCTGGAAGTTGAGTGCACACATTGACAACCGTTCTGTTAGATAGCTGCGTTTTGGATTTAGAAGCAGATATTTCCCTGTGCTTACTGCTGTTTCTTCCATATGCCGGTAATGGGCTGAAAACGCCTGTTTTGGGACTCTGCAGAGAAAGTGTTTGCAGACTGCTGAATCCACACACGGGTTTAACTCTGGAAGTTGAGTGCACACATTGACAACCGTTCTGTTAGATAGCTGCGTTTTGGATTTAGAAGCAGATATTTCCCTGTGCTTACTGCTGTTTCTTCCATATGCCGGTAATGGGCTGAAAACGCCTGTTTTGGGACTCTGCAGAGAAAGTGTTTGCAGACTGCTGAATCCACACACGGGTTTAACTCTGGAAGTTGAGTGCACACATTGACAACCGTTCTGTTAGATAGCTGCGTTTTGGATTTAGAAGCAGATATTTCCCTGTGCTTACTGCTGTTTCTTCCATATGCCGGTAATGGGCTGAAAACGCCTGTTTTGGGACTCTGCAGAGAAAGTGTTTGCAGACTGCTGAATCCACACACGGGTTTAACTCTGGAAGTTGAGTGCACACATTGACAACCGTTCAGTTAGATAGCTGCGTTTTGGATTTAGAAGCAGATATTTCCCTGTGCTTACTGCTGTTTCTTCCATATGCCGGTAATGGGCTGAAAACGCCTATTTTGGGACTCTGCAGAGAAAGTGTTTGCAGACTGCTGAATCCACACACGGGTTTAACTCTGGAAGTTGAGTGCACACATTGACAACCGTTCTGTTAGATAGCTGCGTTTTGGATTTAGAAGCAGATATTTCCCTGTGCTTACTGCTGTTTATTTAATATGCCGGTAATGGGCTGAAAACGCCTGTTTTGGGACTCTGCAGAGAAAGTGTTTGCAGACTGCTGAATCCACACACGGGTTTAACTCTGGAAGTTGAGTGCACACATTGACAACCGTTCTGTTAGATAGCTGCGTTTTGGATTTAGAAGCAGATATTTCCCTGTGCTTACTGCTGTTTCTTCCATATGCTGGTAATGGGCTGAAAACGCCTGTTTTGGGACTCTGCAGAGAAAGTGTTTGCAGACTGCTGAATCCACACACGGGTTTAACTCTGGAAGTTGAGTGCACACATTGACAACCGTTCTGTTAGATAGCTGCGTTTTGGATTTAGAAGCAGATATTTCCCTGTGCTTACTGCTGTTTCTTCCATATGCCGGTAATGGGCTGAAAACGCCTGTTTTGGGACTCTGCAGAGAAAGTGTTTGCAGACTGCTGAATCCACACACGGGTTTAACTCTGGAAGTTGAGTGCACACATTGACAACCGTTCTGTTAGATAGCTGCGTTTTGGATTTAGAAGCAGATATTTCCCTGTGCTTACTGCTGTTTCTTCCATATGCCGGTAATGGGCTGAAAACGCCTGTTTTGGGACTCTGCAGAGAAAGTGTTTGCAGACTGCTGAATCCACACACGGGTTTAACTCTGGAAGTTGAGTGCACACATTGACAACCGTTCTGTTAGATAGCTGCGTTTTGGATTTAGAAGCAGATATTTCCCTGTGCTTACTGCTGTTTCTTCCATATGCCGGTAATGGGCTGAAAACGCCTGTTTTGGGACTCTGCAGAGAAAGTGTTTGCAGACTGCTGAATCCACACACGGGTTTAACTCTGGAAGTTGAGTGCACACATTGACAACCGTTCTGTTAGATAGCTGCGTTTTGGATTTAGAAGCAGATATTTCCCTGTGCTTACTGCTGTTTCTTCCATATGCCGGTAATGGGCTGAAAACGCCTGTTTTGGGACTCTGCAGAGAAAGTGTTTGCAGACTGCTGAATCCACACACGGGTTTAACTCTGGAAGTTGAGTGCACACATTGACAAACGTTCTGTTAGATAGCTGCGTTTTGGATTTAGAAGCAGATATTTCCCTGTGCTTACTGATGTTTCTTCCATATGCCGGTAATGGGCTGAAAACGCCTGTTTTGGGACTCTGCAGAGAAGATGTTTGCAGACTGCTGAATCCACACACGGGTTTAACTCTGGAAGTTGAGTGCACACATTGACAACCGTTCTGTTAGATAGCTGCGTTTTGGATTTAGAAGCAGATATTTCCCTGTGCTTACTGCTGTTTCTTCCATATGCCGGTAATGGGCTGAAATCGCCTGTTTTGGGACTCTGCAGAGAAAGTGTTTGCAGACTGCTGAATCCACACACGGGTTTAACTCTGGAAGTTGAGTGCACACATTGACAACCGTTCTGTTAGATAGCTGTGTTTTGGATTTAGAAGCAGATATTTCACTGTGCTTACTGCTGTTTCTTCCATATGCCGGTAATGGGCTGAAAACGCCTGTTTTGGGACTCAGCAGAGAAAGTGTTTGCAGACTGCTGAATCCACACACGGGTTTAACTCTGGAAGTTGAGTGCACACATTGACAACCGTTCTGTTAGATAGCTGCGTTTTGGATTTAGAAGCAGATATTTCCCTGTGCTTACTGCTGTTTCTTCCATATGCTGGTAATGGGCTGAAAACGCCTGTTTTGGGACTCTGCAGAGAAGATGTTTGCAGACTGCTGAATCCACACACGGGTTTAACTCTGTAAGTTGAGTGCACACATTGACAACCGTTCTGTTAGATAGCTGCGTTTTGGATTTAGAAGCAGATATTTCCCTGTGCTTACTGCTGTTTCTTCCATATGCCGGTAATGGGCTGAAAACGCCTGTTTTGGGACTCTGCAGAGAAAGTGTTTGCAGACTGCTGAATCCACACACGGGTTTAACTCTGGAAGTTGAGTGCACACATTGACAACCGTTCTGTTAGATAGCTGCGTTTTGGATTTAGAAGCAGATATTTCCCTGGGCTTACTGCTGTTTCTTCCATATGCCGGTAATGGGCTGAAAACGCCTGTTTTGGGACGCTGCAGAGAAAGTGTTTGGAGACTGCTGAATCCACACACGGGTTTAACTCTGGAAGTTGAGTGCACACATTGACAACCGTTCTGTTAGATAGCTGCGTTTTGGATTTAGAAGCAGATATTTCCCTGTGCTTACTGCTGTTTCTTCCATATGCCGGTAATGGGCTGAAAACGCCTGTTTTGGGACTCTGCAGAGAAAGTGTTTGCAGACTGCTGAATCCACACACGGGTTTAACTCTGGAAGTTGAGTGCACACATTGACAACCGTTCTGTTAGATAGCTGCGTTTTGGATTTAGAAGCAGATATTTCCCTGTGCTTACTGCTGTTTATTTCATATGCCGGTAATGGGCTGAAAACGCCTGTTTTGGGACTCTGCAGAGAAGATGTTTGCAGACTGCTGAATCCACACACGGGTTTAACTCTGGAAGTTGAGTGCACACATTGACAACCGTTCTGTTAGATAGCTGCGTTTTGGATTTAGAAGCAGATATTTCCCTGTGCTTACTGATGTTTCTTCCATATGCCGGTAATGGGCTGAAAACGCCTGTTTTGGGACTCTGCAGAGAAGATGTTTGCAGACTGCTGAATCCACACACGGGTTTAACTCTGGAAGTTGAGTGCACACATTGACAACCGTTCTGTTAGATAGCTGCGTTTTGGATTTAGAAGCAGATATTTCCCTGTGCTTACTGCTGTTTCTTCCATATGCCGGTAATGGGCTGAAATCGCCTGTTTTGGGACTCTGCAGAGAAAGTGTTTGCAGACTGCTGAATCCACACACGGGTTTAACTCTGGAAGTTGAGTGCACACATTGACAACCGTTCTGTTAGATAGCTGTGTTTTGGATTTAGAAGCAGATATTTCACTGTGCTTACTGCTGTTTCTTCCATATGCCGGTAATGGGCTGAAAACGCCTGTTTTGGGACTCAGCAGAGAAAGTGTTTGCAGACTGCTGAATCCACACACGGGTTTAACTCTGGAAGTTGAGTGCACACATTGACAACCGTTCTGTTAGATAGCTGCGTTTTGGATTTAGAAGCAGATATTTCCCTGTGCTTACTGCTGTTTCTTCCATATGCTGGTAATGGGCTGAAAACGCCTGTTGTGGGACTCTGCAGAGAAGATGTTTGCAGACTGCTGAATCCACACACGGGTTTAACTCTGTAAGTTGAGTGCACACATTGACAACCGTTCTGTTAGATAGCTGCGTTTTGGATTTAGAAGCAGATATTTCCCTGTGCTTACTGCTGTTTCTTCCATATGCCGGTAATGGGCTGAAAACGCCTGTTTTGGGACTCTGCAGAGAAAGTGTTTGCAGACTGCTGAATCCACACACGGGTTTAACTCTGGAAGTTGAGTGCACACATTGACAACCGTTCTGTTAGATAGCTGCGTTTTGGATTTAGAAGCAGATATTTCCCTGGGCTTACTGCTGTTTCTTCCATATGCCGGTAATGGGCTGAAAACGCCTGTTTTGGGACTCTGCAGAGAAAGTGTTTGGAGACTGCTGAATCCACACACGGGTTTAACTCTGGAAGTTGAGTGCACACATTGACAACCGTTCTGTTAGATAGCTGCGTTTTGGATTTAGAAGCAGATATTTCCCTGTGCTTACTGCTGTTTCTTCCATATGCCGGTAATGGGCTGAAAACGCCTGTTTTGGGACTCTGCAGAGAAAGTGTTTGCAGACTGCTGAATCCACACACGGGTTTAACTCTGGAAGTTGAGTGCACACATTGACAACCGTTCTGTTAGATAGCTGCGTTTTGGATTTAGAAGCAGATATTTCCCTGTGCTTACTGCTGTTTCTTCCATATGCCGGTAATGGGCTGAAAACGCCTGTTTTGGGACTCTGCAGAGAAAGTGTTTGCAGACTGCTGAATCCACACACGGGTTTAACTCTGGAAGTTGAGTGCACACATTGACAACCGTTCTGTTAGATAGCTGCGTTTTGGATTTAGAAGCAGATATTTCCCTGTGCTTACTGCTGTTTATTCCATATGCCGGTAATGGTCTGAAAACGCCTGTTTTGGGACTCTGCAGAGAAAGTGTTTGCAGACTGCTGAATCCACACACGGGTTTAACTCTGGAAGTTGAGTGCACACATTGACAACCGTTCTGTTAGATAGCTGCGTTTTGGATTTAGAAGCAGATATTTCCCTGTGCTTACTGCTGTTTCTTCCATATGCCGGTAATGGGCTGAAAACGCCTGTTTTGGGACTCTGCAGAGAAAGTGTTTGCAGACTGCTGAATCCACACACGGGTTTAACTCTGGAAGTTGAGTGCACACATTGACAACCATTCTGTTAGATAGCTGCGTTTTGGATTTAGAAGCAGATATTTCCCTGTGCTTACTGCTGTTTCTTCCATATGCCGGTAATGGGCTGAAAACGCCTGTTTTGGGACTCTGCAGAGAAAGTGTTTGCAGACTGCTGAATCCACACACGGGTTTAACTCTGGAAGTTGAGTGCACACATTGACAACCGTTCTGTTAGATAGCTGCGTTTTGGATTTAGAAGCAGATATTTCCCTGTGCTTACTGCTGTTTCTTCCATATGCCGGTAATGGGCTGAAAACGCCTGTTTTGGGACTCTGCAGAGAAAGTGTTTGCAGACTGCTGAATCCACACACGGGTTTAACTCTGGAAGTTGAGTGCACACATTGACAACCGTTCTGTTAGATAGCTGCGTTTTGGATTTAGAAGCAGATATTTCCCTGTGCTTACTGCTGTTTCTTCCATATGCCGGAAATGGGCTGAAAACGCCTGTTTTGGGACTCTGCAGAGAAAGTGTTTGCAGACTGCTGAATCCACACACGGGTTTAACTCTGGAAGTTGAGTGCACACATTGACAACCGTTCTGTTAGATAGCTGCGTTTTGGATTTAGAAGCAGATATTTCCCTGTGCTTACTGCTGTTTCTTCCATATGCCGGTAATGGGCTGAAAACGCCTGTTTTGGGACTCTCCAGAGAAAGTGTTTGCAGACTGCTGAATCCACACACGGGTTTAACTCTGGAAGTTGAGTGCACACATTGACAACCGTTCTGTTAGATAGCTGCGTTTTGGATTTAGAAGCAGATATTTCCCTGTGCTTACTGCTGTTTCTTCCATATGCCGGTAATGGGCTGAAAACGCCTGTTTTGGGACTCTGCAGAGAAAGTGTTTGCAGACTGCTGAATCCACACACGGGTTTAACTCTGGAAGTTGAGTGCACACATTGACAACCGTTCTGTTAGATAGCTGCGTTTTGGATTTAGAAGCAGATATTTCCCTGTGCTTACTGCTGTTTCTTCCATATGCCGGTAATGGGCTGAAAACGCCTGTTTTGGGACTCTGCAGAGAAAGTGTTTGCAGACTGCTGAATCCACACACGGGTTTAACTCTGGAAGTTGAGTGCACACATTGACAACCGTTCTGTTAGATAGCTGCGTTTTGGATTTAGAAGCAGATATTTTCCTGGGCTTACTGCTGTTTCCTCCATATGCCGGTAATGGGCTGAAAACGCCTGTTTTGGGACTCTGCAGAGAAAGTGTTTGCAGACTGCTGAATCCACACACGGGTTTAACTCTGGAAGTTGAGTGCACACATTGACAACCGTTCTGTTAGATAGCTGCGTTTTGTATTTAGAAGCAGATATTTCAGTGTCCTTGCTGCTGTTTCTTCCATATGCCGGTAATGGGCTGAAAACGCCTGTTTTGGGACTCAGCAGAGAAAGTGTTTGCAGACTGCTGAATCCACACACGGGTTTAACTCTGGAAGTTGAGTGCACACATTGACAACCGTTCTGTTAGATAGCTGCGTTTTGGATTTAGAAGCAGATATTTCCCTGTGCTTACTGCTGTTTCTTCCATATGCCGGTAATGGGCTGAAAACGCCTGTTTTGGGACTCTGCAGAGAAGATGTTTGCAGACTGCTGAATCCACACACGGGTTTAACTCTTGAAGTTGAGTGCACACATTGACAACCGTTCTGTTAGATAGCTGCGTTTTGGATTTAGAAGCTGATATTTCCCTGTGCTTACTGCTGTTTCTTCCATATGCCGGTAATGGGCTGAAAACGCCTGTTTTGGGACTCTGCAGAGAAAGTGTTTGCAGACTGCTGAATCCACACACAGGTTTAACTCTAAAAGTTGAGTGCACACATTGACAACCGTTCTGTTAGATAGCTGCGTTTTGGATTTAGAAGCAGATATTTCCCTGTGCTTACTGCTGTTTCTTCCACATGCCGGTAAAGGGCTGAAAACGCCTGTTTTGGGACTCTGCAGAGAAAGTGTTTGAAGACTGCTGAATCCACACACGGGTTTAACTCTGGAAGTTGAGTGCACACATTGACAACCGTTCTGTTAGATAGCTGTGTTTTGGATTTAGAAGCAGATATTTCCCTGTGCTTACTGCTGTTTCTTCCATATGCCGGTAATGGGCTGAAAACGCCTGTTTTGGGACTCTGCAGAGAAAGTGTTTGCAGACTGCTGAATCCACACACGGGTTTAACTCTGGAAGTTGAGTGCACACATTGACAACCGTTCTGTTAGAAAGCTGTGTTTTGGATTTAGAAGCAGATATTTCCCAGTGCTTACTGCTGTTTCTTCCATATGCCGGTAATGGGCTGAAAACGCCTGTTTTGGGACTCTGCAGAGAAAGTGTTTGCAGACTGCTGAATCCACACACGGGTTTAACTCTGGAAGTTGAGTGCACACATTGACAACCGTTCTGTTAGATAGCTGCGTTTTGGATTTAGAAGCAGATATTTCCCTGTGCTTACTGCTGTTTCTTCCATATGCCGGTAATGGGCTGAAAACGCCTGTTTTGGGACTCTGCAGAGAAAGTGTTTCCAGACTGCTGAATCCACACACGGGTTTAACTCTGGAAGTTGAGTGCACACATTGACAACCGTTCTGTTAGATAGCTGCGTTTTGGATTTAGAAGCAGATATTTCCCTGTGCTTACTGCTGTTTCTTCCATATGCCGGTAATGGGCTGAAAACGCCTGTTTTGGGACTCTGCAGAGAAAGTGTTTGCAGACTGCTGAATCCACACACGGGTTTAACTCTGGAAGTTGAGTGCACACATTGACAACCGTTCTGTTAGATAGCTGCGTTTTGGATTTAGAAGCAGATATTTCCCTGTGCTTACTGCTGTTTCTTCCCTATGCCGGTAATGGGCTGAAAAGGCCTGTTTTGGGACTCTGCAGAGAAAGTGTTTGCAGACTGCTGAATCCACACACGGGTTTAACTCTAAAAGTTGAGTGCACACATTGACAACCGTTCTGTTAGATAGCTGCGTTTTGGATTTAGAAGCAGATATTTCCCTGTGCTTACTGCTGTTTCTTCCATATGCCGGTAATGGGCTGAAAATGCCTGTTTTGGGACTCTGCAGAGAAAGTGTTTGAAGACTGCTGAATCCACACACGGGTTTAACTCTGGAAGTTCAGTGCACACATTGACAACCGTTCTGTTAGATAGCTGCGTTTTTGATTTAGAAGCAGATATTTCCCTGGGCTTACTGCTGTTTCTTCCATATGCCGGTAATGGGCTGAAAACGCCTGTTTTGGGACTCTGCAGAGAAAGCGTTTGCAGACTGCTGAATCCACACACGGGTTTAACTCTGGAAGTTGAGTGCACACATTGACAACCGTTCTGTTAGATAGCTGCGTTTTGGATTTAGAAGCAGATATTTCCCTGTGCTTACTGCTGTTTCTTCCATATGCCTGTAATGGGCTGAAAACGCCTGCTTTGGGACTCTGCAGAGAAAGTGTTTCCAGACTGCTGAATCCACACACGGGTTTAACTCTGGAAGTTGAGTGCACACATTGACAACCGTTCTGTTAGATAGCTGCGTTTTGGATTTAGAAGCAGATATTTCCCTGTGCTTCTTGCTGTTTCTTCCATATGCCGGTAATGGGCTGAAAACGCCTGTTTTGGGACTCTGCAGAGAAAGTGTTTGCAGACTGCTGAATCCACACACGGGTTTAACTCTGGAAGTTGAGTGCACACATTGACAACCGCTCTGTTAGATAGCTGCGTTTTGGATTTAGAAGCAGATATTTCCCTGGGCTTACTGCTGTTTCTTCCATATGACGGTAATGGGCTGAAAACGCCTGTTTTGGGACTCTGCAGAGAAAGTGTTTGCAGACTGCTGAATCCACACACGGGTTTAACTCTGGAAGTTGAGTGCACACATTGACAACCGTTCTGTTAGATAGCTGCGTTTTGGATTTAGAAGCAGATATTTCCCTGTGCTTACTGCTGTTTCTTCCATATGCCGGTAATGGGCTGAAAACGCCTGTTTTGGGACTCTGCAGAGAAAGTGTTTGCAGACTGCTGAATCCACACACGGGTTTAACTCTGGAAGTTGAGTGCACACATTGACAACCGTTCTGTTAGATAGCTGCGTTTTGGATTTAGAAGCAGATATTTCCCTGTGCTTACTGCTGTTTCTTCCATATGCCGGTTATGGGCTGAAAACGCCTATTTTGGGACTCTGCAGAGAAAGTGTTTGCACACTGCTGAATCCACACACGGGTTTAACTCTGGAAGTTGAGTGCACACATTGACAACCGTTCTGTTAGATAGCTGCGTTTTGGATTTAGAAGCAGATATTTCCCTGTGCTTACTGCTGTTTCTTTCATATGCCGGTAATGGGCTGAAAACGCCTGTTTTGGGACTCTGCAGAGAAGATGTTTGCAGACTGCTGAATCCACACACGGGTTTAACTCTGGAAGTTGAGTGCACACATTGACAACCGTTCTGTTAGATAGCTGCGTTTTGGATTTAGAAGCAGATATTTCCCTGTGCTTACTGCTGTTTCTTCCATATGCCGGTAATGGGCTGAAAACGCCTGTTTTGGGACTCTGCAGAGAAAGTGTTTGCAGACTGCTGAATCCACACACGGGTTTAACTCTGGAAGTTGAGTGCACACATTGACAACCGTTCTGTTAGATAGCTGCGTTTTGGATTTAGAAGCAGATATTTCCCTGTGCTTACTGCTGTTTCTTCCATATGCCGGTAATGGGCTGAAAACGCCTGTTTTGGGACTCTGCAGAGAAAGTGTTTGCAGACTGCTGAATCCACACACGGGTTTAACTCTGGAAGTTGAGTGCACACATTGACAACCGTTCTGTTAGATAGCTGCGTTTTGGATTTAGAAGCAGATATTTCCCTGTGCTTACTGCTGTTTCTTCCATATGCCGGTAATGGGCTGAAAACGCCTGTTTTGGGACTCTGCAGAGAAAGTGTTTGCAGACTGCTGAATCCACACACGGGTTTAACTCTGGAAGTTGAGTGCACACATTGACAACCGTTCTGTTAGATAGCTGCGTTTTGGATTTAGAAGCAGATATTTCCCTGTGCTTACTGCTGTTTCTTCCATATGCCGGTAATGGGCTGAAAACGCCTGTTTTGGGACTCTGCAGAGAAAGTGTTTGCAGACTGCTGAATCCACACACGGGTTTAACTCTGGAAGTTGAGTGCACACATTGACAACCGTTCTGTTAGATAGCTGCGTTTTGGATTTAGAAGCAGATATTTCCCTGGGCTTACTGCTGTTTCTTCCATATGCCGGTAATGGGCTGATAACGCCTGTTTTGGGACTCTGCAGAGAAAGTGTTTGCAGACTGCTGAATCCACACACGGGTTTAACTCTGGAAGTTGAGTGCACACATTGACAACCGTTCTGTTAGATAGCTGCGTTTTGGATTTAGAAGCAGATATTTCCCTGTGCTTACTGCTGTTTCTTCCATATGCCGGTAAAGGGCTGAAAACGCCTGTTTTGGGACTCTGCAGAGAAAGTGTTTGCAGACTGCTGAATCCACACACGGGTTTAACTCTGGAAGTTGAGTGCACACATTGACAACCGTTCTGTTAGATAGCTGCGTTTTGGATTTAGAAGCAGATATTTCCCTGTGCTTACTGCTGTTTCTTCCATATGCCGGTAATGGGCTGAAAACGCCTGTTTTGGGACTCTGCAGAGAAAGTGTTTGCAGACTGCTGAATCCACACACGGGTTTCACTCTGGAAGTTGAGTGCACACATTGACAACCGTTCTGTTAGATAGCTGCGTTTTGGATTTAGAAGCAGATATTTCCCTGTGCTTCCTGCTGTTTCTTCCATATGCCGGTAATGGGCTGAAAACGCCTGTTTTGGGACTCTGCAGAGAAAGTGTTTGCAGACTGCTGAATCCACACACGGGTTTAACTCTGGAAGTTGAATGCACACATTGACAACCGCTCTGTTAGATAGCTGCGTTTTGGATTTAGAAGCAGATATTTCCCTGGGCTTACTGCTGTTTCTTCCATATGCCGGTAATGGGCTGAAAACGCCTGTTTTGGGACTCTGCAGAGAAAGTGTTTGCAGACTGCTGAATCCACACACGGGTTTAACTCTGGAAGTTGAGTGCACACATTGACAACCGTTCTGTTAGATAGCTGCGTTTTGGATTTAGAAGCAGATATTTCCCTGTGCTTACTGCTGTTTCTTCCATATGCCGGTAATGGGCTGAAAACGCCTGTTTTGGGACTCTGCAGAGAAAGTGTTTGCAGACTGCTGAATCCACACACGGGTTTAACTCTGGAAGTTGAGTGCACACATTGACAACCGTTCTGTTAGATAGCTGCGTTTTGGATTTAGAAGCAGATATTTCCCTGTGCTTACTGCTGTTTCTTCCATATGCCGGTAATGGGCTGAAAACGCCTGTTTTGGGACTCTGCAGAGAAAGTGTTTGCAGACTGCTGAATCCACACACGGGTTTAACTCTGGAAGTTGAGTGCACACATTGACAACCGTTCTGTTAGATAGCTGCGTTTTGGATTTAGAAGCAGATATTTCCCTGTGCTTACTGCTGTTTCTTCCATATGCCGGTAATGGGCTGAAAACGCCTGTTTTGGGACTCTGCAGAGAAAGTGTTTCCAGACTGCTGAATCCACACACGGGTTTAACTCTGGAAGTTGAGTGCACACATTGACAACCGTTCTGTTAGATAGCTGCGTTTTGGATTTAGAAGCAGATATTTCCCTGTGCTTACTGCTGTTTCTTCCATATGCCGGTAATGGGCTGAAAACGCCTGTTTTGGGACTCTGCAGAGAAAGTGTTTGCAGACTGCTGAATCCACACACGGGTTTAACTCTGGAAGTTGAGTGCACACATTGACAACCGTTCTGTTAGATAGCTGCGTTTTGGATTTAGAAGCAGATATTTCCCTGTGCTTACTGCTGTTTCTTCCATATGCCGGTAATGGGCTGAAAACGCCTGTTTTGGGACTCTGCAGAGAAAGTGTTTGCAGACTGCTGAATCCACACACGGGTTTCACTCTGGAAGTTGAGTGCACACATTGACAACCGTTCTGTTAGATAGCTGTGTTTTGGATTTAGAAGCAGATATTTCACTGTGCTTACTGCTGTTTCTTCCATATGCCGGTAATGGGCTGAAAACGCCTGTTTTGGGACTCAGCAGAGAAAGTGTTTGCAGACTGCTGAATCCACACACGGGTTTAACTCTGGAAGTTGAGTGCACACATTGACAACCGTTCTGTTAGATAGCTGCGTTTTGGATTTAGAAGCAGATATTTCCCTGTGCTTACTGCTGTTTCTTCCTTATGCCGGTAATGGGCTGAAAACGCCTGTTTTGGGACTCTGCAGAGAAGATGTTTTCAGACTGCTGAATCCACACACGGGTTTAACTCTGGAAGTTGAATGCACACATTGACAACCGTTCTGTTAGATAGCTGCGTTTTGGATTTAGAAGCAGATATTTCCCTGTGCTTACTGCTGTTTCTTCCCTATGCCGGTAATGGGCTGAAAAGGCCTGTTTTGGGACTCTGCAGAGAAAGTGTTTGCAGACTGCTGAATCCACACACGGGTTTAACTCTAAAAGTTGAGTGCACACATTGACAACCGTTCTGTTAGATAGCTGCGTTTTGGATTTAGAAGCAGATATTTCCCTGTGCTTACTGCTGTTTCTTCCATATGCCGGTAATGGGCTGAAAATGCCTGTTTTGGGACTCTGCAGAGAAAGTGTTTGAAGACTGCTGAATCCACACACGGGTTTAACTCTGGAAGTTCAGTGCACACATTGACAACCGTTCTGTTAGATAGCTGCGTTTTTGATTTAGAAGCAGATATTTCCCTGGGCTTACTGCTGTTTCTTCCATATGCCGGTAATGGGCTGAAAACGCCTGTTTTGGGACTCTGCAGAGAAAGCGTTTGCAGACTGCTGAATCCACACACGGGTTTAACTCTGGAAGTTGAGTGCACACATTGACAACCGTTCTGTTAGATAGCTGCGTTTTGGATTTAGAAGCAGATATTTCCCTGTGCTTACTGCTGTTTCTTCCATATGCCTGTAATGGGCTGAAAACGCCTGCTTTGGGACTCTGCAGAGAAAGTGTTTCCAGACTGCTGAATCCACACACGGGTTTAACTCTGGAAGTTGAGTGCACACATTGACAACCGTTCTGTTAGATAGCTGCGTTTTGGATTTAGAAGCAGATATTTCCCTGTGCTTCTTGCTGTTTCTTCCATATGCCGGTAATGGGCTGAAAACGCCTGTTTTGGGACTCTGCAGAGAAAGTGTTTGCAGACTGCTGAATCCACACACGGGTTTAACTCTGGAAGTTGAGTGCACACATTGACAACCGCTCTGTTAGATAGCTGCGTTTTGGATTTAGAAGCAGATATTTCCCTGGGCTTACTGCTGTTTCTTCCATATGACGGTAATGGGCTGAAAACGCCTGTTTTGGGACTCTGCAGAGAAAGTGTTTGCAGACTGCTGAATCCACACACGGGTTTAACTCTGGAAGTTGAGTGCACACATTGACAACCGTTCTGTTAGATAGCTGCGTTTTGGATTTAGAAGCAGATATTTCCCTGTGCTTACTGCTGTTTCTTCCATATGCCGGTAATGGGCTGAAAACGCCTGTTTTGGGACTCTGCAGAGAAAGTGTTTGCAGACTGCTGAATCCACACACGGGTTTAACTCTGGAAGTTGAGTGCACACATTGACAACCGTTCTGTTAGATAGCTGCGTTTTGGATTTAGAAGCAGATATTTCCCTGTGCTTACTGCTGTTTCTTCCATATGCCGGTAATGGGCTGAAAACGCCTATTTTGGGACTCTGCAGAGAAAGTGTTTGCACACTGCTGAATCCACACACGGGTTTAACTCTGGAAGTTGAGTGCACACATTGACAACCGTTCTGTTAGAAAGCTGCGTTTTGGATTTAGAAGCAGATATTTCCCTGTGCTTACTGCTGTTTCTTTCATATGCCGGTAATGGGCTGAAAACGCCTGTTTTGGGACTCTGCAGAGAAGATGTTTGCAGACTGCTGAATCCACACACGGGTTTAACTCTGGAAGTTGAGTGCACACATTGACAACCGTTCTGTTAGATAGCTGCGTTTTGGATTTAGAAGCAGATATTTCCCTGTGCTTACTGCTGTTTCTTCCATATGCCGGTAATGGGCTGAAAACGCCTGTTTTGGGACTCTGCAGAGAAAGTGTTTGCAGACTGCTGAATCCACACACGGGTTTAACTCTGGAAGTTGAGTGCACACATTGACAACCGTTCTGTTAGATAGCTGTGTTTTGGATTTAGAAGCAGATATTTCACTGTGCTTACTGCTGTTTCTTCCATATGCCGGTAATGGGCTGAAAACGCCTGTTTTGGGACTCAGCAGAGAAAGTGTTTGCAGACTGCTGAATCCACACACGGGTTTAACTCTGGAAGTTGAGTGCACACATTGACAACCGTTCTGTTAGATAGCTGCGTTTTGGATTTAGAAGCAGATATTTCCCTGTGCTTACTGCTGTTTCTTCCTTATGCCGGTAATGGGCTGAAAACGCCTGTTTTGGGACTCTGCAGAGAAGATGTTTTCAGACTGCTGAATCCACACACGGGTTTAACTCTGGAAGTTGAATGCACACATTGACAACCGTTCTGTTAGATAGCTGCGTTTTGGATTTAGAAGCAGATATTTCCCTGTGCTTACTGCTGTTTCTTCCCTATGCCGGTAATGGGCTGAAAAGGCCTGTTTTGGGACTCTGCAGAGAAAGTGTTTGCAGACTGCTGAATCCACACACGGGTTTAACTCTAAAAGTTGAGTGCACACATTGACAACCGTTCTGTTAGATAGCTGCGTTTTGGATTTAGAAGCAGATATTTCCCTGTGCTTACTGCTGTTTCTTCCATATGCCGGTAATGGGCTGAAAATGCCTGTTTTGGGACTCTGCAGAGAAAGTGTTTGAAGACTGCTGAATCCACACACGGGTTTAACTCTGGAAGTTCAGTGCACACATTGACAACCGTTCTGTTAGATAGCTGCGTTTTTGATTTAGAAGCAGATATTTCCCTGGGCTTACTGCTGTTTCTTCCATATGCCGGTAATGGGCTGAAAACGCCTGTTTTGGGACTCTGCAGAGAAAGCGTTTGCAGACTGCTGAATCCACACACGGGTTTAACTCTGGAAGTTGAGTGCACACATTGACAACCGTTCTGTTAGATAGCTGCGTTTTGGATTTAGAAGCAGATATTTCCCTGTGCTTACTGCTGTTTCTTCCATATGCCTGTAATGGGCTGAAAACGCCTGCTTTGGGACTCTGCAGAGAAAGTGTTTCCAGACTGCTGAATCCACACACGGGTTTAACTCTGGAAGTTGAGTGCACACATTGACAACCGTTCTGTTAGATAGCTGCGTTTTGGATTTAGAAGCAGATATTTCCCTGTGCTTCTTGCTGTTTCTTCCATATGCCGGTAATGGGCTGAAAACGCCTGTTTTGGGACTCTGCAGAGAAAGTGTTTGCAGACTGCTGAATCCACACACGGGTTTAACTCTGGAAGTTGAGTGCACACATTGACAACCGCTCTGTTAGATAGCTGCGTTTTGGATTTAGAAGCAGATATTTCCCTGGGCTTACTGCTGTTTCTTCCATATGACGGTAATGGGCTGAAAACGCCTGTTTTGGGACTCTGCAGAGAAAGTGTTTGCAGACTGCTGAATCCACACACGGGTTTAACTCTGGAAGTTGAGTGCACACATTGACAACCGTTCTGTTAGATAGCTGCGTTTTGGATTTAGAAGCAGATATTTCCCTGTGCTTACTGCTGTTTCTTCCATATGCCGGTAATGGGCTGAAAACGCCTGTTTTGGGACTCTGCAGAGAAAGTGTTTGCAGACTGCTGAATCCACACACGGGTTTAACTCTGGAAGTTGAGTGCACACATTGACAACCGTTCTGTTAGATAGCTGCGTTTTGGATTTAGAAGCAGATATTTCCCTGTGCTTACTGCTGTTTCTTCCATATGCCGGTAATGGGCTGAAAACGCCTATTTTGGGACTCTGCAGAGAAAGTGTTTGCACACTGCTGAATCCACACACGGGTTTAACTCTGGAAGTTGAGTGCACACATTGACAACCGTTCTGTTAGAAAGCTGCGTTTTGGATTTAGAAGCAGATATTTCCCTGTGCTTACTGCTGTTTCTTTCATATGCCGGTAATGGGCTGAAAACGCCTGTTTTGGGACTCTGCAGAGAAGATGTTTGCAGACTGCTGAATCCACACACGGGTTTAACTCTGGAAGTTGAGTGCACACATTGACAACCGTTCTGTTAGATAGCTGCGTTTTGGATTTAGAAGCAGATATTTCCCTGTGCTTACTGCTGTTTCTTCCATATGCCGGTAATGGGCTGAAAACGCCTGTTTTGGGACTCTGCAGAGAAAGTGTTTGCAGACTGCTGAATCCACACACGGGTTTAACTCTGGAAGTTGAGTGCACACATTGACAACCGTTCTGTTAGATAGCTGCGTTTTGGATTTAGAAGCAGATATTTCCCTGTGCTTACTGCTGTTTCTTCCATATGCCGGTAATGGGCTGAAAACGCCTGTTTTGGGACTCTGCAGAGAAAGTGTTTGCAGACTGCTGAATCCACACACGGGTTTAACTCTAAAAGTTGAGTGCACACATTGACAACCGTTCTGTTAGATAGCTGCGTTTTGGATTTAGAAGCAGATATTTCCCTGTGCTTACTGCTGTTTCTTCCATATGCCGGTAATGGGCTGAAAACGCCTGTTTTGGGACTCTGCAGAGAAAGTGTTTGCAGACTGCTGAATCCACACACGGGTTTAACTCTGGAACTTGAGTGCACACATTGACAACTGTTCTGTTATATAGCTGCGTTTTTGATTTAGAAGCAGATATTTCCCTGGGCTTACTGCTGTTTCTTCCATATGCCGGTAATGGGCTGAAAACGCCTGTTTTGGGACTCTGCAGAGAAAGCGTTTGCAGACTGCTGAATCCACACACGGGTTTAACTCTGGAAGTTGAGTGCACACATTGACAACCGTTCTGTTAGATAGCTGCGTTTTGGATTTAGAAGCAGATATTTCCCTGTGCTTACTGCTGTTTCTTCCATATGCCTGTAATGGGCTGAAAACGCCTGCTTTGGGACTCTGCAGAGAAAGTGTTTCCAGACTGCTGAATCCACACACGGGTTTAACTCTGGAATTTGAGTGCACACATTGACAACCGTTCTGTTAGATAGCTGCGTTTTGGATTTAGAAGCAGATATTTCCCTGTGCTTACTGCTGTTTCTTCCATATGCCGGTAATGGGCTGAAAACGCCTATTTTGGGACTCTGCAGAGAAAGTGTTTGCACACTGCTGAATCCACACACGGGTTTAACTCTGGAAGTTGAGTGCACACATTGACAACCGTTCTGTTAGAAAGCTGCGTTTTGGATTTAGAAGCAGATATTTCCCTGTGCTTACTGCTGTTTCTTTCATATGCCGGTAATGGGCTGAAAACGCCTGTTTTGGGACTCTGCAGAGAAGATGTTTGCAGACTGCTGAATCCACACACGGGTTTAACTCTGGAAGTTGAGTGCACACATTGACAACCGTTCTGTTAGATAGCTGCGTTTTGGATTTAGAAGCAGATATTTCCCTGTGCTTACTGCTGTTTCTTCCATATGCCGGTAATGGGCTGAAAACGCCTGTTTTGGGACTCTGCAGAGAAAGTGTTTGCAGACTGCTGAATCCACACACGGGTTTAACTCTGGAAGTTGAGTGCACACATTGACAACCGTTCTGTTAGATAGCTGCGTTTTGGATTTAGAAGCAGATATTTCCCTGTGCTTACTGCTGTTTCTTCCATATGCCGGTAATGGGCTGAAAACGCCTGTTTTGGGACTCTGCAGAGAAAGTGTTTGCAGACTGCTGAATCCACACACGGGTTTAACTCTGGAAGTTGAGTGCACACATTGACAACCGTTCTGTTAGATACCTGCGTTTTGGATTTAGAAGCAGATATTTCCCTGTGCTTACTGCTGTTTCTTCCATATGCCGGTAATGGGCTGAAAACGCCTGTTTTGGGACTCTGCAGAGAAAGTGTTTGCAGACTGCTGAATCCACACACGGGTTTAACTCTGGAAGTTGAGTGCACACATTGACAACCGTTCTGTTAGATAGCTGCGTTTTGGATTTAGAAGCAGATATTTCCCCGTGCTTACTGCTGTTTCTTCCATATGCCGGTAATGGGCTGAAAACGCCTGTTTTGGGACTCTGCAGAGAAAGTGTTTGCAGACTGCTGAATCCACACACGGGTTTAACTCTGGAAGTTGAGTGCACACATTGACAACCGTTCTGTTAGATAGCTGCGTTTTGGATTTAGAAGCAGATATTTCCCTGGGCTTACTGCTGTTTCTTCCATATGCCGGTAATGGGCTGATAACGCCTGTTTTGGGACTCTGCAGAGAAAGTGTTTGCAGACTGCTGAATCCACACACGGGTTTAACTCTGGAAGTTGAGTGCACACATTGACAACCGTTCTGTTAGATAGCTGCGTTTTGGATTTAGAAGCAGATATTTCCCTGTGCTTACTGCTGTTTCTTCCATATGCCGGTAATGGGCTGAAAACGCCTGTTTTGGGACTCTGCAGAGAAAGTGTTTGCAGACTGCTGAATCCACACACGGGTTTAACTCTGGAAGTTGAGTGCACACATTGACAACCGTTCTGTTAGATAGCTGCGTTTTGGATTTAGAAGCAGATATTTCCCTGTGCTTACTGCTGTTTCTTCCATATGCCGGTAATGGGCTGAAAACGCCTGTTTTGGGACTCTGCAGAGAAAGTGTTTGCAGACTGCTGAATCCACACACGGGTTTCACTCTGGAAGTTGAGTGCACACATTGACAACCGTTCTGTTAGATAGCTGCGTTTTGGATTTAGAAGCAGATATTTCCCTGTGCTTCCTGCTGTTTCTTCCATATGCCGGTAATGGGCTGAAAACGCCTGTTTTGGGACTCTGCAGAGAAAGTGTTTGCAGACTGCTGAATCCACACACGGGTTTAACTCTGGAAGTTGAATGCACACATTGACAACCGCTCTGTTAGATAGCTGCGTTTTGGATTTAGAAGCAGATATTTCCCTGGGCTTACTGCTGTTTCTTCCATATGCCGGTATTGGGCTGAAAACGCCTGTTTTGGGACTCTGCAGAGAAAGTGTTTGCAGACTGCTGAATCCACACACGGGTTTAACTCTGGAAGTTGAGTGCACACATTGACAACCGTTCTGTTAGATAGCTGCGTTTTGGATTTAGAAGCAGATATTTCCCTGTGCTTACTGCTGTTTCTTCCATATGCCGGTAATGGGCTGAAAACGCCTGTTTTGGGACTCTGCAGAGAAAGTGTTTGCAGACTGCTGAATCCACACACGGGTTTAACTCTGGAAGTTGAGTGCACACATTGACAACCGTTCTGTTAGATAGCTGCGTTTTGGATTTAGAAGCAGATATTTCCCTGTGCTTACTGCTGTTTCTTCCATATGCCGGTAATGGGCTGAAAACGCCTGTTTTGGGACTCTGCAGAGAAAGTGTTTGCAGACTGCTGAATCCACACACGGGTTTAACTCTGGAAGTTGAGTGCACACATTGACAACCGTTCTGTTAGATAGCTGCGTTTTGGATTTAGAAGCAGATATTTCCCTGTGCTTACTGCTGTTTCTTCCATATGCCGGTAATGGGCTGAAAACGCCTGTTTTGGGACTCTGCAGAGAAAGTGTTTGCAGACTGCTGAATCCACACACGGGTTTAACTCTGGAAGTTGAGTGCACACATTGACAACCGTTCTGTTAGATAGCTGCGTTTTGTATTTAGAAGAAGATATTTCACTGTGCTTGCTGCTGTTTCTTCCATATGCCGGTAATGGGCTGAAAACGCCTGTTTTGGGACTCAGCAGAGAAAGTGTTTGCAGACTGCTGAATCCACACACGGGTTTAACACTGGAAGTTGAGTGCACACATTGACAACCGTTCTGTTAGATAGCTGCGTTTTGGATTTAGAAGCAGATATTTCCCTGTGCTTACTGCTGTTTCTTCCATATGCCGGTAATGGGCTGAAAACGCCTGTTTTGGGACTCTGCAGAGAAGATGTTTGCAGACTGCTGAATCCACACACGGGTTTAACTCTGGAAGTTGAGTGCACACATTGACAACCGTTCTGTTAGATAGCTGCGTTTTGGATTTAGAAGCTGATATTTCCCTGTGCTTACTGCTGTTTCTTCCATATGCCGGTAATGGGCTGAAAACGCCTGTTTTGGGACTCTGCAGAGAAAGTGTTTGCAGACTGCTGAATCCACACACAGGTTTAACTCTAAAAGTTGAGTGCACACATTGACAACCGTTCTGTTAGATAGCTGCGTTTTGGATTTAGAAGCAGATATTTCCCTGTGCTTACTGCTGTTTCTTCCACATGCCGGTAAAGGGCTGAAAACGCCTGTTTTGGGACTCTGCAGAGAAAGTGTTTGAAGACTGCTGAATCCACACACGGGTTTAACTCTGGAAGTTGAGTGCACACATTGACAAGCGTTCTGTTAGATAGCTGTGTTTTGGATTTAGAAGCAGATATTTCCCTGTGCTTACTGCTGTTTCTTCCATATGCCGGTAATGGGCTGAAAACGCCTGTTTTGGGACTCTGCAGAGAAAGTGTTTGCAGACTGCTGAATCCACACACGGGTTTAACTCTGGAAGTTGAGTGCACACATTGACAACCGTTCTGTTAGAAAGCTGTGTTTTGGATTTAGAAGCAGATATTTCCCTGTGCTTACTGCTGTTTCTTCCATATGCCGGTAATGGGCTGAAAACGCCTGTTTTGGGACTCTGCAGAGAAAGTGTTTGCAGACTGCTGAATCCACACACGGGTTTAACTCTGGAAGTTGAGTGCACACATTGACAACCGTTCTGTTAGATAGCTGCGTTTTGGATTTAGAAGCAGATATTTCCCTGTGCTTACTGCTGTTTCTTCCATATGCCGGTAATGGGCTGAAAACGCCTGTTTTGGGACTCTGCAGAGAAAGTGTTTGCAGACTGCTGAATCCACACACGGGTTTAACTCTGGAAGTTGAGTGCACACATTGACAACCGTTCTGTTAGATAGCTGCGTTTTGGATTTAGAAGCAGATATTTCCCTGTGCTTACTGCTGTTTCTTCCTTATGCCGGTAATGGGCTGAAAACGCCTGTTTTGGGACTCTGCAGAGAAAGTGTTTGCAGACTGCTGAATCCACACACGGGTTTAACTCTGGAAGTTGAGTGCACACATTGAAAACCGTTCTGTTAGATAGCTGCGTTTTGGATTTAGAAGCAGATATTTCCCTGTGCTTACTGCTGTTTCTTCCATATGCCGGTAATGGGCTGAAAACGCCTGTTTTGGGACTCTGCAGAGAAAGTGTTTGCAGACTGCTGAATCCACACACGGGTTTCACTCTGGAAGTTGAGTGCACACATTGACAACCGTTCTGTTAGATAGCTGTGTTTTGGATTTAGAAGCAGATATTTCACTGTGCTTACTGCTGTTTCTTCCATATGCCGGTAATGGGCTGAAAACGCCTGTTTTGGGACTCAGCAGAGAAAGTGTTTGCAGACTGCTGAATCCACACACGGGTTTAACTCTGGAAGTTGAGTGCACACATTGACAACCGTTCTGTTAGATAGCTGCGTTTTGGATTTAGAAGCAGATATTTCCCTGTGCTTACTGCTGTTTCTTCCTTATGCCTGTAATGGGCTGAAAACGCCTGTTTTGGGACTCTGCAGAGAAGAAGTTTTCAGACTGCTGAATCCACACACGGGTTTAACTCTGGAAGTTGAATGCACACATTGACAACCGTTCTGTTAGATAGCTGCGTTTTGGATTTAGAAGCAGATATTTCCCTGTGCTTACTGCTGTTTCTTCCCTATGCCGGTAATGGGCTGAAAAGGCCTGTTTTGGGACTCTGCAGAGAAAGTGTTTGCAGACTGCTGAATCCACACACGGGTTTAACTCTAAAAGTTGAGTGCACACATTGACAACCGTTCTGTTAGATAGCTGCGTTTTGGATTTAGAAGCAGATATTTCCCTGTGCTTACTGCTGTTTCTTCCATATGCCGGTAATGGGCTGAAAATGCCTGTTTTGGGACTCTGCAGAGAAAGTGTTTGAAGACTGCTGAATCCACACACGGGTTTAACTCTGGAAGTTCAGTGCACACATTGACAACCGTTCTGTTAGATAGCTGCGTTTTTGATTTAGAAGCAGATATTTCCCTGGGCTTACTGCTGTTTCTTCCATATGCCGGTAATGGGCTGAAAACGCCTGTTTTGGGACTCTGCAGAGAAAGCGTTTGCAGACTGCTGAATCCACACACGGGTTTAACTCTGGAAGTTGAGTGCACACATTGACAACCGTTCTGTTAGATAGCTGCGTTTTGGATTTAGAAGCAGATATTTCCCTGTGCTTACTGCTGTTTCTTCCATATGCCTGTAATGGGCTGAAAACGCCTGCTTTGGGACTCTGCAGAGAAAGTGTTTCCAGACTGCTGAATCCACACACGGGTTTAACTCTGGAAGTTGAGTGCACACATTGACAACCGTTCTGTTAGATAGCTGCGTTTTGGATTTAGAAGCAGATATTTCCCTGTGCTTCTTGCTGTTTCTTCCATATGCCGGTAATGGGCTGAAAACGCCTGTTTTGGGACTCTGCAGAGAAAGTGTTTGCAGACTGCTGAATCCACACACGGGTTTAACTCTGGAAGTTGAGTGCACACATTGACAACCGCTTTGTTAGATAGCTGCGTTTTGGATTTAGAAGCAGATATTTCCCTGGGCTTACTGCTGTTTCTTCCATATGACGGTAATGGGCTGAAAACGCCTGTTTTGGGACTCTGCAGAGAAAGTGTTTGCAGACTGCTGAATCCACACACGGGTTTAACTCTGGAAGTTGAGTGCACACATTGACAACCGTTCTGTTAGATAGCTGCGTTTTGGATTTAGAAGCAGATATTTCCCTGTGCTTACTGCTGTTTCTTCCATATGCCGGTAATGGGCTGAAAACGCCTGTTTTGGGACTCTGCAGAGAAAGTGTTTGCAGACTGCTGAATCCACACACGGGTTTAACTCTGGAAGTTGAGTGCACACATTGACAACCGTTCTGTTAGATAGCTGCGTTTTGGATTTAGAAGCAGATATTTCCCTGTGCTTACTGCTGTTTCTTCCATATGCCGGTAATGGGCTGAAAACGCCTATTTTGGGACTCTGCAGAGAAAGTGTTTGCACACTGCTGAATCCACACACGGGTTTAACTCTGGAAGTTGAGTGCACACATTGACAACCGTTCTGTTAGATAGCTGCGTGTTGGATTTAGAAGCAGATATTTCCCTGTGCTTACTGCTGTTTCTTTCATATGCCGGTAATGGGCTGAAAACGCCTGTTTTGGGACTCTGCAGAGAAGATGTTTGCAGACTGCTGAATCCACACACGGGTTTAACTCTGGAAGTTGAGTGCACACATTGACAACCGTTCTGTTAGATAGCTGCGTTTTGGATTTAGAAGCAGATATTTCCCTGTGCTTACTGCTGTTTCTTCCATATGCCGGTAATGGGCTGAAAACGCCTGTTTTGGGACTCTGCAGAGAAAGTGTTTGCAGACTGCTGAATCCACACACGGGTTTAACTCTGGAAGTTGAGTGCACACATTGACAACCGTTCTGTTAGATAGCTGCGTTTTGGATTTAGAAGCAGATATTTCCCTGTGCTTACTGCTGTTTCTTCCATATGCCGGTAATGGGCTGAAAACGCCTGTTTTGGGACTCTGCAGAGAAGATGTTTGCAGACTGCTGAATCCACACACGGGTTTAACTCTGGAAGTTGAGTGCACACATTGACAACCATTCTGTTAGATAGCTGCGTTTTGGATTTAGAAGCAGATATTTCCCTGTGCTTACTGCTGTTTCTTCCATATGCCGGTAATGGGCTGAAAACGCCTGTTTTGGGACTCTGCAGAGAAAGTGTTTGCAGACTGCTGAATCCACACACGGGTTTAACTCTGGAAGTTGAGTGCACACATTGACAACCGTTCTGTTAGATAGCTGCGTTTTGGATTTAGAAGCAGATATTTCCCTGTGCTTACTGCTGTTTCTTCCATATGCCGGTAATGGGCTGAAAACGCCTGTTTTGGGACTCTGCAGAGAAAGTGTTTGCAGACTGCTGAATCCACACACGGGTTTAACTCTGGAAGTTGAGTGCACACATTGACAACCGTTCTGTTAGATAGCTGCGTTTTGGATTTAGAAGCAGATATTTCCCTGTGCTTACTGCTGTTTCTTCCATATGCCGGTAATGGGCTGAAAACGCCTGTTTTGGGACTCTGCAGAGAAAGTGTTTGCAGACTGCTGAATCCACACACGGGTTTAACTCTGGAAGTTGAGTGCACACATTGACAACCGTTCTGTTAGATAGCTGCGTTTTGGATTTAGAAGCAGATATTTCCCTGTGCTTACTGCTGTTTCTTCCATATGCCGGTAATGGGCTGAAAACGCCTGTTTTGGGACTCTGCAGAGAAAGTGTTTGCAGACTGCTGAATCCACACACGGGTTTAACTCTGGAAGTTGAGTGCACACATTGACAACCGTTCTGTTAGATAGCTGCGTTTTGGATTTAGAAGCAGATATTTCCCTGTGCTTACTGCTGTTTCTTCCATATGCCGGTAATGGGCTGAAAACGCCTGTTTTGGGACTCTGCAGAGAAAGTGTTTGCAGACTGCTGAATCCACACACGGGTTTAACTCTGGAAGTTGAGTGCACACATTGACAACCGTTCTGTTAGATAGCTGCGTTTTGGATTTAGAAGCAGATATTTCCCTGTGCTTACTGCTGTTTCTTCCATATGCCGGTAATGGGCTGAAAACGCCTGTTTTGGGACTCTGCAGAGAAAGTGTTTGCAGACTGCTGAATCCACACACGGGTTTCACTCTGGAAGTTGAGTGCACACATTGACAACCGTTCTGTTAGATAGCTGCGTTTTGGATTTAGAAGCAGATATTTCCCTGTGCTTACTGCTGTTTCTTCCATATGCCGGTAATGGGCTGAAAACGCCTGTTTTGGGACTCTGCAGAGAAAGTGTTTGCAGACTGCTGAATCAACACACGGGTTTAACTCTGGAAGTTGAGTGCACACATTGACAACCGTTCTGTTAGATAGCTGCGTTTTGGATTTAGAAGCAGATATTTCCCTGTGCTTCGTGCTGTTTCTTCCATATGCCGGTAATGGGCTGAAAACGCCTGTTTTGGGACTCTGCAGAGAAAGTGTTTTCAGACTGCTGAATCCACACACGGGTTTCACTCTGGAAGTTGAGTGCACACATTGACAACCGTTCTGTTAGATAGCTGCGTTTTGGATTTAGAAGCAGATATTTCCCTGTGCTTACTGCTGTTTCTTCCATATGCCGGTAATGGGCTGAAAACGCCTGTTTTGGGACTCTGCAGAGAAAGTGTTTGCAGACTGCTGAATCCACACACGGGTTTAACTCTGGAAGTTGAGTGCACACATTGACAACCGTTCTGTTAGATAGCTGCGTTTTGGATTTAGAAGCAGATATTTCCCTGTGCTTACTGCTGTTTCTTCCATATGCCGGTAATGGGCTGAAAATGCCTGTTTTGGGACTCTGCAGAGAAAGTGTTTGAAGACTGCTGAATCCACACACGGGTTTAACTCTGGAAGTTCAGTGCACACATTGACAACCGTTCTGTTAGATAGCTGCGTTTTTGATTTAGAAGCAGATATTTCCCTGGGCTTACTGCTGTTTCTTCCATATGCCGGTAATGGGCTGAAAACGCCTGTTTTGGGACTCTGCAGAGAAAGCGTTTGCAGACTGCTGAATCCACACACGGGTTTAACTCTGGAAGTTGAGTGCACACATTGACAACCGTTCTGTTAGATAGCTGCGTTTTGGATTTAGAAGCAGATATTTCCCTGTGCTTACTGCTGTTTCTTCCATATGCCTGTAATGGGCTGAAAACGCCTGCTTTGGGACTCTGCAGAGAAAGTGTTTCCAGACTGCTGAATCCACACACGGGTTTAACTCTGGAAGTTGAGTGCACACATTGACAACCGTTCTGTTAGATAGCTGCGTTTTGGATTTAGAAGCAGATATTTCCCTGTGCTTCTTGCTGTTTCTTCCATATGCCGGTAATGGGCTGAAAACGCCTGTTTTGGGACTCTGCAGAGAAAGTGTTTGCAGACTGCTGAATCCACACACGGGTTTAACTCTGGAAGTTGAGTGCACACATTGACAACCGCTTTGTTAGATAGCTGCGTTTTGGATTTAGAAGCAGATATTTCCCTGGGCTTACTGCTGTTTCTTCCATATGACGGTAATGGGCTGAAAACGCCTGTTTTGGGACTCTGCAGAGAAAGTGTTTGCAGACTGCTGAATCCACACACGGGTTTAACTCTGGAAGTTGAGTGCACACATTGACAACCGTTCTGTTAGATAGCTGCGTTTTGGATTTAGAAGCAGATATTTCCCTGTGCTTACTGCTGTTTCTTCCATATGCCGGTAATGGGCTGAAAACGCCTGTTTTGGGACTCTGCAGAGAAAGTGTTTGCAGACTGCTGAATCCACACACGGGTTTAACTCTGGAAGTTGAGTGCACACATTGACAACCGTTCTGTTAGATAGCTGCGTTTTGGATTTAGAAGCAGATATTCCCTGTGCTTACTGCTGTTTCTTCCATATGCCGGTAATGGGCTGAAAACGCCTATTTTGGGACTCTGCAGAGAAAGTGTTTGCACACTGCTGAATCCACACACGGGTTTAACTCTGGAAGTTGAGTGCACACATTGACAACCGTTCTGTTAGATAGCTGCGTGTTGGATTTAGAAGCAGATATTTCCCTGTGCTTACTGCTGTTTCTTTCATATGCCGGTAATGGGCTGAAAACGCCTGTTTTGGGACTCTGCAGAGAAGATGTTTGCAGACTGCTGAATCCACACACGGGTTTAACTCTGGAAGTTGAGTGCACACATTGACAACCGTTCTGTTAGATAGCTGCGTTTTGGATTTAGAAGCAGATATTTCCCTGTGCTTACTGCTGTTTCTTCCATATGCCGGTAATGGGCTGAAAACGCCTGTTTTGGGACTCTGCAGAGAAAGTGTTTGCAGACTGCTGAATCCACACACGGGTTTAACTCTGGAAGTTGAGTGCACACATTGACAACCGTTCTGTTAGATAGCTGCGTTTTGGATTTAGAAGCAGATATTTCCCTGTGCTTACTGCTGTTTCTTCCATATGCCGGTAATGGGCTGAAAACGCCTGTTTTGGGACTCTGCAGAGAAGATGTTTGCAGACTGCTGAATCCACACACGGGTTTAACTCTGGAAGTTGAGTGCACACATTGACAACCATTCTGTTAGATAGCTGCGTTTTGGATTTAGAAGCAGATATTTCCCTGTGCTTACTGCTGTTTCTTCCATATGCCGGTAATGGGCTGAAAACGCCTGTTTTGGGACTCTGCAGAGAAAGTGTTTGCAGACTGCTGAATCCACACACGGGTTTAACTCTGGAAGTTGAGTGCACACATTGACAACCGTTCTGTTAGATAGCTGCGTTTTGGATTTAGAAGCAGATATTTCCCTGTGCTTACTGCTGTTTCTTCCATATGCCGGTAATGGGCTGAAAACGCCTGTTTTGGGACTCTGCAGAGAAAGTGTTTGCAGACTGCTGAATCCACACACGGGTTTAACTCTGGAAGTTGAGTGCACACATTGACAACCGTTCTGTTAGATAGCTGCGTTTTGGATTTAGAAGCAGATATTTCCCTGTGCTTACTGCTGTTTCTTCCATATGCCGGTAATGGGCTGAAAACGCCTGTTTTGGGACTCTGCAGAGAAAGTGTTTGCAGACTGCTGAATCCACACACGGGTTTAACTCTGGAAGTTGAGTGCACACATTGACAACCGTTCTGTTAGATAGCTGCGTTTTGGATTTAGAAGCAGATATTTCCCTGTGCTTACTGCTGTTTCTTCCATATGCCGGTAATGGGCTGAAAACGCCTGTTTTGGGACTCTGCAGAGAAAGTGTTTGCAGACTGCTGAATCCACACACGGGTTTAACTCTGGAAGTTGAGTGCACACATTGACAACCGTTCTGTTAGATAGCTGCGTTTTGGATTTAGAAGCAGATATTTCCCTGTGCTTACTGCTGTTTCTTCCATATGCCGGTAATGGGCTGAAAACGCCTGTTTTGGGACTCTGCAGAGAAAGTGTTTGCAGACTGCTGAATCCACACACGGGTTTAACTCTGGAAGTTGAGTGCACACATTGACAACCGTTCTGTTAGATAGCTGCGTTTTGGATTTAGAAGCAGATATTTCCCTGTGCTTACTGCTGTTTCTTCCATATGCCGGTAATGGGCTGAAAACGCCTGTTTTGGGACTCTGCAGAGAAAGTGTTTGCAGACTGCTGAATCCACACACGGGTTTCACTCTGGAAGTTGAGTGCACACATTGACAACCGTTCTGTTAGATAGCTGCGTTTTGGATTTAGAAGCAGATATTTCCCTGTGCTTACTGCTGTTTCTTCCATATGCCGGTAATGGGCTGAAAACGCCTGTTTTGGGACTCTGCAGAGAAAGTGTTTGCAGACTGCTGAATCAACACACGGGTTTAACTCTGGAAGTTGAGTGCACACATTGACAACCGTTCTGTTAGATAGCTGCGTTTTGGATTTAGAAGCAGATATTTCCCTGTGCTTCGTGCTGTTTCTTCCATATGCCGGTAATGGGCTGAAAACGCCTGTTTTGGGACTCTGCAGAGAAAGTGTTTTCAGACTGCTGAATCCACACACGGGTTTCACTCTGGAAGTTGAGTGCACACATTGACAACCGTTCTGTTAGATAGCTGCGTTTTGGATTTAGAAGCAGATATTTCCCTGTGCTTACTGCTGTTTCTTCCATATGCCGGTAATGGGCTGAAAACGCCTGTTTTGGGACTCTGCAGAGAAAGTGTTTGCAGACTGCTGAATCCACACACGGGTTTAACTCTGGAAGTTGAGTGCACACATTGACAACCGTTCTGTTAGATAGCTGCGTTTTGGATTTAGAAGCAGATATTTCCCTGTGCTTACTGCTGTTTCTTCCATATGCCGGTAATGGGCTGAAAACGCCTGTTTTGGGACTCTGCAGAGAAAGTGTTTGCAGACTGCTGAATCCACACACGGGTTTAACTCTGGAAGTTGAGTGCACACATTGACAACCGTTCTGTTAGATAGCTGCGTTTTGGATTTAGAAGCAGATATTTCCCTGTGCTTACTGCTGTTTCTTCCATATGCCGGTAATGGGCTGAAAACGCCTGTTTTGGGACTCTGCAGAGAAAGTGTTTGCAGACTGCTGAATCCACACACGGGTTTAACTCTGGAAGTTGAGTGCACACATTGACAACCGTTCTGTTAGATAGCTGCGTTTTGGATTTAGAAGCAGATATTTCCCTGTGCTTCCTGCTGTTTCTTCCATATGCCGGTAATGGGCTGAAAACGCCTGTTTTGGGACTCTGCAGAGAAAGTGTTTGCAGACTGCTGAATCCACACACGGGTTTAACTCTGAAAGTTGAATGCACACATTGACAACCGCTCTGTTAGATAGCTGCGTTTTGGATTTAGAAGCAGATATTTCCCTGGGCTTACTGCTGTTTCTTCCATATGCCGGTAATGGGCTGAAAACGCCTGTTTTGGGACTCTGCAGAGAAAGTGTTTGCAGACTGCTGAATCCACACACGGGTTTAACTCTGGAAGTTGAGTGCACACATTGACAACCGTTCTGTTAGATAGCTGCGTTTTGGATTTAGAAGCAGATATTTCCCTGTGCTTACTGCTGTTTCTTCCATATGCCGGTAATGGGCTGAAAACGCCTGTTTTGGGACTCTGCAGAGAAAGTGTTTGCAGACTGCTGAATCCACACACGGGTTTAACTCTGGAAGTTGAGTGCACACATTGACAACCGTTCTGTTAGATAACTGCGTTTTGGATTTAGAAGCAGATATTTCCCTGTGCTTACTGCTGTTTCTTCCATATGCCGGTAATGGGCTGAAAACGCCTATTTTGGGACTCTGCAGAGAAAGTGTTTGCAGACTGCTGAATCCACACACGGGTTTAACTCTGGAAGTTGAGTGCACACATTGACAACCGTTCTGTTAGATAGCTGCGTTTTGGATTTAGAAGCAGATATTTCCCTGTGCTTACTGCTGTTTCTTCCATATGCCGGTAATGGGCTGAAAACGTCTGTTTTGGGACTCTGCAGAGAAGATGTTTGCAGACGGCTGAATCCACACACGGGTTTAACTCTGGAAGTTGAGTGCACACATTGACAACCGTTCTGTTAGATAGCTGCGTTTTGGATTTAGAAGCAGATATTTCCCTGTGCTTACTGCTGTTTCTTCCTTATGCCGGTAATGGGCTGAAAACGCCTGTTTTGGGACTCTGCAGAGAAAGTGTTTGCAGACTGCTGAATCCACACACGGGTTTAACTCTGGAAGTTGAGTGCACACATTGACAACCGTTCTGTTAGATAGCTGCGTTTTGGATTTAGAAGCAGATATTTCCCTGTGCTTACTGCTGTTTCTTCCATATGCCGGTAATGGGCTGAAAACGCCTGTTTTGGGACTCTGCAGAGAAAGTGTTTGCAGACTGCTGAATCCACACACGGGTTTAACTCTGGAAGTTGAGTGCACACATTGACAACCGTTCTGTTAGATAGCTGCGTTTTGGATTTAGAAGCAGATATTTCCCTGTGCTTACTGCTGTTTCTTCCATATGCCGGTAATGGGCTGAAAACGCCTGTTTTGGGACTCTGCAGAGAAAGTGTTTGCAGACTGCTGAATCCACACACGGGTTTAACTCTGGAAGTTGAGTGCACACATTGACAACCGTTCTGTTAGATAGCTGCGTTTTGGATTTAGAAGCAGATATTTCCCTGTGCTTACTGCTGTTTCTTCCATATGCCGGTAATGGGCTGAAAACGCCTGTTTTGGGACTCTGCAGAGAAAGTGTTTGCAGACTGCTGAATCCACACACGGGTTTAACTCTGGAAGTTGAGTGCACACATTGACAACCGTTCTGTTAGATAGCTGCGTGTTGGATTTAGAAGCAGATATTTCCCTGTGCTTACTGCTGTTTCTTCCATATGCCGGTAATGGGCTGAAAACGCCTGTTTTGGGACTCTGCAGAGAAAGTGTTTGCAGACTGCTGAATCCACACACGGGTTTAACTCTGGAAGTTGAGTGCACACATTGACAACCGTTCTGTTAGATAGCTGCGTTTTGGATTTAGAAGCAGATATTTCCCTGTGCTTACTGCTGTTTCTTCCATATGCCGGTAATGGGCTGAAAACGCCTGTTTTGGGACTCTGCAGAGAAAGTGTTTGCAGACTGCTGAATCCACACACGGGTTTCACTCTGGAAGTTGAGTGCACACATTGACAACCGTTCTGTTAGATAGCTGCGTTTTGGATTTAGAAGCAGATATTTCCCTGTGCTTACTGCTGTTTCTTCCATATGCCGGTAATGGGCTGAAAACGCCTGTTTTGGGACTCTGCAGAGAAAGTGTTTGCAGACTGCTGAATCCACACACGGGTTTAACTCTGGAAGTTGAGTGCACACATTGACAACCGTTCTGTTAGATAGCTGCGTTTTGGATTTAGAAGCAGATATTTCCCTGTGCTTCCTGCTGTTTCTTCCATATGCCGGTAATGGGCTGAAAACGCCTGTTTTGGGACTCTGCAGAGAAAGTGTTTGCAGACTGCTGAATCCACACACGGGTTTAACTCTGGAAGTTGAGTGCACACATTGACAACCGTTCTGTTAGATAGCTGCGTTTTGGATTTAGAAGCAGATATTTCCCTGTGCTTACTGCTGTTTCTTCCATATGCCGGTAATGGGCTGAAAACGCCTGTTTTGGGACTCTGCAGAGAAAGTGTTTGCAGACTGCTGAATCCACACACGGGTTTCACTCTGGAAGTTGAGTGCCCACATTGACAACCGTTCTGTTAGATAGCTGCGTTTTGGATTTAGAAGCAGATATTTCCCTGTGCTTCCTGCTGTTTCTTCCATATGCCGGTAATGGGCTGAAAACGCCTGTTTTGGGACTCTGCAGAGAAAGTGTTTGCAGACTGCTGAATCCACACACGGGTTTAACTCTGGAAGTTGAGTGCACACATTGACAACCGTTCTGTTAGATAGCTGCGTTTTGGATTTAGAAGCAGATATTTCCCTGTGGTTACTGCTGTTTCTTTCATATGCCGGTAATGGGCTGAAAACGCCTGTTTTGGGACTCTGCAGAGAAGATGTTTGCAGACTGCTGAATCCACACACGGGTTTAACTCTGGAAGTTGAGTGCACACATTGACAACCGTTCTGTTAGATAGCTGCGTTTTGGATTTAGAAGCAGATATTTCCCTGTGCTTACTGCTGTTTCTTCCATATGCCGGTAATGGGCTGAAAACGCCTGTTTTGGGACTCTGCAGAGAAAGTGTTTGCAGACTGCTGAATCCACACACGGGTTTAACTCTGGAAGTTGAGTGCACACATTGACAACCGTTCTGTTAGATAGCTGCGTTTTGGATTTAGAAGCAGATATTTCCCTGTGCTTACTGCTGTTTCTTCCATATGCCGGTAATGGGCTGAAAACGCCTGTTTTGGGACTCTGCAGAGAAAGTGTTTGCAGACTGCTGAATCCACACACGGGTTTAACTCTGGAAGTTGAGTGCACACATTGACAACCGTTCTGTTAGATAGCTGCGTTTTGGATTTAGAAGCAGATATTTCCCTGTGCTTACTGCTGTTTCTTCCATATGCCGGTAATGGGCTGAAAACGCCTGTTTTGGGACTCTGCAGAGAAAGTGTTTGCAGACTGCTGAATCCACACACGGGTTTAACTCTGGAAGTTGAGTGCACACATTGACAACCGTTCTGTCAGATAGCTGCGTTTTGGATTTAGAAGCAGATATTTCCCTGTGCTTACTGCTGCTTCTTCCATATGCCGGTAATGGGCTGAAAACGCCTGTTTTGGGACTCTGCAGAGAAAGTGTTTGCAGACTGCTGAATCCACACACGGGTTTCACTCTGGAAGTTGAGTGCACACATTGACAACCGTTCTGTTAGATAGCTGCGTTTTGGATTTAGAAGCAGATATTTCCCTGTGCTTACTGCTGTTTCTTCCATATGCCGGTAATGGGCTGAAAACGCCTGTTTTGGGACTCTGCAGAGAAGATGTTTTCAGACTGCTGAATCCACACACGGGTTTAACTCTGGAAGTTGAATGCACACATTGACAACCGTTCTGTTAGATAGCTGCGTTTTGGATTTAGAAGCAGATATTTCCCTGTGCTTACTGCTGTTTCTTCCCTATGCCGGTAATGGGCTGAAAAGGCCTGTTTTGGGACTCTGCAGAGAAAGTGTTTGCAGACTGCTGAATCCACACACGGGTTTAACTCTAAAAGTTGAGTGCACACATTGACAACCGTTCTGTTAGATAGCTGCGTTTTGGATTTAGAAGCAGATATTTCCCTGTGCTTACTGCTGTTTCTTCCATATGCCGGTAATGGGCTGAAAATGCCTGTTTTGGGACTCTGCAGAGAAAGTGTTTGAAGACTGCTGAATCCACACACGGGTTTAACTCTGGAAGTTCAGTGCACACATTGACAACCGTTCTGTTAGATAGCTGCGTTTTTGATTTAGAAGCAGATATTTCCCTGGGCTTACTGCTGTTTCTTCCATATGCCGGTAATGGGCTGAAAACGCCTGTTTTGGGACTCTGCAGAGAAAGCGTTTGCAGACTGCTGAATCCACACACGGGTTTAACTCTGGAAGTTGAGTGCACACATTGACAACCGTTCTGTTAGATAGCTGCGTTTTGGATTTAGAAGCAGATATTTCCCTGTGCTTACTGCTGTTTCTTCCATATGCCTGTAATGGGCTGAAAACGCCTGCTTTGGGACTCTGCAGAGAAAGTGTTTCCAGACTGCTGAATCCACACACGGGTTTAACTCTGGAAGTTGAGTGCACACATTGACAACCGTTCTGTTAGATAGCTGCGTTTTGGATTTAGAAGCAGATATTTCCCTGTGCTTCTTGCTGTTTCTTCCATATGCCGGTAATGGGCTGAAAACGCCTGTTTTGGGACTCTGCAGAGAAAGTGTTTGCAGACTGCTGAATCCACACACGGGTTTAACTCTGGAAGTTGAGTGCACACATTGACAACCGCTCTGTTAGATAGCTGCGTTTTGGATTTAGAAGCAGATATTTCCCTGTGCTTACTGCTGTTTCTTCCATATGCCGGTAATGGGCTGAAAACGCCTGTTTTGGGACTCTGCAGAGAAAGTGTTTGCAGACTGCTGAATCCACACACGGGTTTAACTCTGGAAGTTGAGTGCACACATTGACAACCGTTCTGTTAGATAGCTGCGTTTTGGATTTAGAAGCAGATATTTCCCTGGGCTTACTGCTGTTTCTTCCATATGCCGGTAATGGGCTGAAAACGCCTGTTTTGGGACTCTGCAGAGAAAGTGTTTGCAGACTGCTGAATCCACACACGGGTTTAACTCTGGAAGTTGAGTGCACACATTGACAACCGTTCTGTTAGATAGCTGCGTTTTGGATTTAGAAGCAGATATTTCCCTGAGCTTACTGCTGTTTCTTCCATATGCCGGTAATGGGCTGAAAACGCCTGTTTTGGGACTCTGCAGAGAAAGTGTTTGCAGACTGCTGAATCCACACACGGGTTTAACTCTGGAAGTTGAGTGCACACATTGACAACCGTTCTGTTAGATAGCTGCGTTTTGGATTTAGAAGCAGATATTTGCCTGTGCTTACGGCTGTTTCTTCCATATGCTGGTAATGGGCTGAAAACGCCTGTTTTGGGACTCTGCAGAGAAAGTGTTTGCAGACTGCTGAATCCACACACGGGTTTAACTCTGGAAGTTGAGTGCACACATTGACAACCGTTCTGTTAGATAGCTGCATTTTGGATTTAGAAGCAGATATTTCCCTGTGCTTACTGCTGTTTCTTCCATATGCCGGTAATGGGCTGAAAACGCCTGTTTTGGGACTCTGCAGAGAAAGTGTTTGCAGACTGCTGAATCCACACACGGGTTTAACTCTGGAAGTTGAGTGCACACATTGACAACCGTTCTGTTAGATAGCTGCGTTTTGGATTTAGAAGCAGATATTTCCCTGTGCTTACTGCTGTTTCTTCCATATGCCGGTAATGGGCTGAAAACGCCTGTTTTGGGACTCTGCAGAGAAAGTGTTTGCAGACTGCTGAATCCACACACGGGTTTCACTCTGGAAGTTGAGTGCACACATTGACAACCGTTCTGTTAGATAGCTGCGTTTTGGATTTAGAAGCAGATATTTCCCTGTGCTTCCTGCTGTTTCTTCCATATGCCGGTAATGGGCTGAAAACGCCTGTTTTGGGACTCTGCAGAGAAAGTGTTTGCAGACTGCTGAATCCACACACGGGTTTAACTCTGGAAGTTGAATGCACACATTGACAACCGCTCTGTTAGATAGCTGCGTTTTGGATTTAGAAGCAGATATTTCCCTGTGCTTACTGCTGTTTCTTCCATATGCCGGTAATGGGCTGAAAACGCCTGTTTTGGGACTCTGCAGAGAAAGTGTTTGCAGACTGCTGAATCCACACACGGGTTTAACTCTGGAAGTTGAGTGCACACATTGACAACCGTTCTGTTAGATAGCTGCGTTTTGGATTTAGAAGCAGATATTTCCCTGTGCTTACTGCTGTTTCTTCCATATGCCGGTAATGGGCTGAAAACGCCTGTTTTGGGACTCTGCAGAGAAAGTGTTTGCAGACTGCTGAATCCACACACGGGTTTAACTCTGGAAGTTGAGTGCACACATTGACAACCGTTCTGTTAGATAGCTGCGTTTTGGATTTAGAAGCAGATATTTCCCTGTGCTTACTGCTGTTTCTTCCATATGCCGGTAATGGGCTGAAAACGCCTATTTTGGGACTCTGCAGAGAAAGTGTTTGCAGACTGCTGAATCCACACACGGGTTTAACTCTGGAAGTTGAGTGCACACATTGACAACCGTTCTGTTAGATAGCTGCGTTTTGGATTTAGAAGCAGATATTTCCCTGTGCTTACTGCTGTTTCTTTCATATGCCGGTAATGGGCTGAAAACGCCTGTTTTGGGACTCTGCAGAGAAGATGTTTGCAGACTGCTGAATCCACACACGGGTTTAACTCTGGAAGTTGAGTGCACACATTGACAACCGTTCTGTTAGATAGCTGCGTTTTGGATTTAGAAGCAGTTATTTCCCTGTGCTTACTGCTGTTTCTTCCATATGCCCGTAATGGGCTGAAAACGCCTGTTTTGGGACTCTGCAGAGAAAGTGTTTGCAGACTGCTGAATCCACACACGGGTTTCACTCTGGAAGTTGAGTGCACACATTGACAACCGTTCTGTTAGATAGCTGCGTTTTGGATTTAGAAGCAGATATTTCCCTGTGCTTACTGCTGTTTCTTCCATATGCCGGTAATGGGCTGAAAACGCCTGTTTTGGGATTCTGCAGAGAAAGTGTTTGCAGACTGCTGAATCCACACACGGGTTTAACTCTGGAAGTTGAGTGCACACATTGACAACCGTTCTGTTAGATAGCTGCGTTTTGGATTTAGAAGCAGATATTTCCCTGTGCTTACTGCTGTTTCTTCCATATGCCGGTAATGGGCTGAAAACGCCTGTTTTGGGACTCTGCAGAGAAAGTGTTTGCAGACTGCTGAATCCACACACGGGTTTAACTCTGGAAGTTGAGTGCACACATTGACAACCGTTCTGTTAGATAGCTGCGTTTTGGATTTAGAAGCAGATATTTCCCTGTGCTTACTGCTGTTTCTTCCATATGCCGGTAATGGGCTGAAAACGCCTGTTTTGGGACTCTGCAGAGAAAGTGTTTGCAGACTGCTGAATCCACACACGGGTTTCACTCTGGAAGTTGAGTGCACACATTGACAACCGTTCTGTTAGATAGCTGCGTTTTGGATTTAGAAGCAGATATTTCCCTGTGCTTCCTGCTGTTTCTTCCATATGCCGGTAATGGGCTGAAAACGCCTGTTTTGGGACTCTGCAGAGAAAGTGTTTGCAGACTGCTGAATCCACACACGGGTTTAACTCTGAAAGTTGAATGCACACATTGACTACCGCTCTGTTAGATAGCTGCGTTTTGGATTTAGAAGCAGATATTTCCCTGGGCTTACTGCTGTTTCTTCCATATGCCGGTAATGGGCTGAAAACGCCTGTTTTGGGACTCTGCAGAGAAAGTGTTTGCAGACTGCTGAATCCACACACGGGTTTAACTCTGGAAGTTGAGTGCACACATTGAAAACCGTTCTGTTAGATAGCTGCGTTTTGGATTTAGAAGCAGATATTTCCCTGTGCTTACTGCTGTTTCTTCCATATGCCGGTAATGGGCTGAAAACGCCTGTTTTGGGACTCTGCAGAGAAAGTGTTTGCAGACTGCTGAATCCACACACGGGTTTAACTCTGGAAGTTGAGTGCACACATTGACAACCGTTCTGTTAGATAACTGCGTTTTGGATTTAGAAGCAGATATTTCCCTGTGCTTACTGCTGTTTCTTCCATATGCCGGTAATGGGCTGAAAACGCCTATTTTGGGACTCTGCAGAGAAAGTGTTTGCAGACTGCTGAATCCACACACGGGTTTAACTCTGGAAGTTGAGTGCACACATTGACAACCGTTCTGTTAGATAGCTGCGTTTTGGATTTAGAAGCAGATATTTCCCTGTGGTTACTGCTGTTTCTTTCATATGCCGGTAATGGGCTGAAAACGCCTGTTTTGGGACTCTGCAGAGAAGATGTTTGCAGACGGCTGAATCCACACACGGGTTTAACTCTGGAAGTTGAGTGCACACATTGACAACCGTTCTGTTAGATAGCTGCGTTTTGGATTTAGAAGCAGATATTTCCCTGTGCTTACTGCTGTTTCTTCCATATGCCGGTAATGGGCTGAAAACGCCTGTTTTGGGACTCTGCAGAGAAAGTGTTTGCAGACTGCTGAATCCACACACGGGTTTAACTCTGGAAGTTGAGTGCACACATTGACAACCGTTCTGTTAGATAGCTGCGTTTTGGATTTAGAAGCAGATATTTCCCTGTGCTTACTGCTGTTTCTTCCATATGCCGGTAATGGGCTGAAAACGCCTGTTTTGGGACTCTGCAGAGAAAGTGTTTGCAGACTGCTGAATCCACACACGGGTTTTAACTCTGGAAGTTGAGTGCACACATTGACAACCGTTCTGTTAGATAGCTGCGTTTTGGATTTAGAAGCAGATATTTCCCTGTGCTTACTGCTGTTTCTTCCATATGCCGGTAATGGGCTGAAAACGCCTGTTTTGGGACTCTGCAGAGAAAGTGTTTGCAGACTGCTGAATCCACACACGGGTTTAACTCTGGAAGTTGAGTGCACACATTGACAACCGTTCTGTTAGATAGCTGCGTTTTGGATTTAGAAGCAGATATTTCCCTGTGCTTACTGCTGTTTCTTCCATATGCCGGTAATGGGCTGAAAACGCCTGTTTTGGGACTCTGCAGAGAAAGTGTTTGCAGACTGCTGAATCCACACACGGGTTTAACTCTGGAAGTTGAGTGCACACATTGACAACCGTTCTGTTAGATAGCTGCGTTTTGGATTTAGAAGCAGATATTTCCCTGTGCTTACTGCTGTTTCTTCCATATGCCGGTAATGGGCTGAAAACGCCTGTTTTGGGACTCTGCAGAGAAAGTGTTTGCAGACTGCTGAATCCACACACGGGTTTAACTCTGGAAGTTGAGTGCACACATTGACAACCGTTCTGTTAGATAGCTGCGTTTTGGATTTAGAAGCAGATATTTCCCTGTGCTTACTGCTGTTTCTTCCATATGCCGGTAATGGGCTGAAAACGCCTGTTTTGGGACACTGCAGAGAAAGTGTTTGCAGACTGCTGAATCCACACACGGGTTTAACTCTGGAAGTTGAGTGCACACATTGACAACCGTTCTGTTAGATAGCTGCGTTTTGGATTTAGAAGCAGATATTTCCCTGTGCTTACTGCTGTTTCTTCCATATGCCGGTAATGGGCTGAAAACGCCTGTTTTGGGACTCTGCAGAGAAAGTGTTTGCAGACTGCTGAATCCACACACGGGTTTAACTCTGGAAGTTGAGTGCACACATTGACAACCGTTCTGTTAGATAGCTGTGTTTTGGATTTAGAAGCAGATATTTCCCTGTGCTTACTGCTGTTTCTTCCATATGCCGGTAATGGGCTGAAAACGCCTGTTTTGGGACTCTGCAGAGAAAGTGTTTGTAGACTGCTGAATCCACACACGGGTTTAACTCTGGAAGTTGAGTGCACACATTGACAACCGTTCTGTTAGATAGCTGCGTTTTGGATTTAGAAGCAGATATTTCCCTGTGCTTACTGCTGTTTCTTCCATATGACGGTAATGGGCTGAAAACGCCTGTTTTGGGACTCTGCAGAGAAAGTGTTTGCAGACTGCTGAATCCACACACGGGTTTAACTCTGGAAGTTGAGTGCACACATTGACAACCGTTCTGTTAGATAGCTGCGTTTTGGATTTAGAAGCAGATATTTCCCTGTGCTTACTGCTGTTTCTTCCATATGCCGGTAATGGGCTGAAAACGCCTGTTTTGGGACTCTGCAGAGAAAGTGTTTGCAGACTGCTGAATCCACACACGGGTTTCACTCTGGAAGTTGAGTGCACACATTGACAACCGTTCTGTTAGATAGCTGCGTTTTGGATTTAGAAGCAGATATTTCCCTGTGCTTCCTGCTGTTTCTTCCATATGCCGGTAATGGGCTGAAAACGCCTGTTTTGGGACTCTGCAGAGAAAGTGTTTGCAGACTGCTGAATCCACACACGGGTTTAACTCTGGAAGTTGAGTGCACACATTGACAACCGTTCTGTTAGATAGCTGCGTTTTGGATTTAGAAGCAGATATTTCCCTGTGGTTACTGCTGTTTCTTTCATATGCCGGTAATGGGCTGAAAACGCCTGTTTTGGGACTCTGCAGAGAAGATGTTTGCAGACTGCTGAATCCACACACGGGTTTAACTCTGGAAGTTGAGTGGACACATTGACAACCGTTCTGTTAGATAGCTGCGTTTTGGATTTAGAAGCAGATATTTCCCTGTGCTTACTGCTGTTTCTTCCATATGACGGTAATGGGCTGAAAACGCCTGTTTTGGGACTCTGCAGAGAAAGTGTTTGCAGACTGCTGAATCCACACACGGGTTTAACTCTGGAAGTTGAGTGCACACATTGACAACCGTTCTGTTAGATAGCTGCGTTTTGGATTTAGAAGCAGATATTTCCCTGTGCTTACTGCTGTTTCTTCCATATGCCGGTAATGGGCTGAAAACGCCTGTTTTGGGACTCTGCAGAGAAAGTGTTTGCAGACTGCTGAATCCACACACGGGTTTCACTCTGGAAGTTGAGTGCACACATTGACAACCGTTCTGTTAGATAGCTGCGTTTTGGATTTAGAAGCAGATATTTCCCTGTGCTTCCTGCTGTTTCTTCCATATGCCGGTAATGGGCTGAAAACGCCTGTTTTGGGACTCTGCAGAGAAAGTGTTTGCAGACTGCTGAATCCACACACGGGTTTAACTCTGAAAGTTGAATGCACACATTGACAACCGCTCTGTTAGATAGCTGCGTTTTGGATTTAGAAGCAGATATTTCCCTGGGCTTACTGCTGTTTCTTCCATATGCCGGTAATGGGCTGAAAACGCCTGTTTTGGGACTCTGCAGAGAAAGTGTTTGCAGACTGCTGAATCCACACACGGGTTTAACTCTGGAAGTTGAGTGCACACATTGACAACCGTTCTGTTAGATAGCTGCGTTTTGGATTTAGAAGCAGATATTTCCCTGTGCTTACTGCTGTTTCTTCCATATGCCGGTAATGGGCTGAAAACGCCTGTTTTGGGACTCTGCAGAGAAGATGTTTGCAGACGGCTGAATCCACACACGGGTTTAACTCTGGAAGTTGAGTGCACACATTGACAACCGTTCTGTTAGATAGCTGCGTTTTGGATTTAGAAGCAGATATTTCCCTGTGCTTACTGCTGTTTCTTCCATATGCCGGTAATGGGCTGAAAACGCCTGTTTTGGGACTCTGCAGAGAAAGTGTTTGCAGACTGCTGAATCCACACACGGGTTTAACTCTGGAAGTTGAGTGCACACATTGACAACCGTTCTGTTAGATAGCTGCGTTTTGGATTTAGAAGCAGATATTTCCCTGTGCTTACTGCTGTTTCTTCCATATGCCGGTAATGGGCTGAAAACGCCTGTTTTGGGACTCTGCAGAGAAAGTGTTTGCAGACTGCTGAATCCACACACGGGTTTAACTCTGGAAGTTGAGTGCACACATTGACAACCGTTCTGTTAGATAGCTGCGTTTTGGATTTAGAAGCAGATATTTCCCTGGGCTTACTGCTGTTTCTTCCATATGCCGGTAATGGGCTGAAAACGCCTGTTTTGGGACTCTGCAGAGAAAGTGTTTGCAGACTGCTGAATCCACACACGGGTTTAACTCTGGAAGTTGAGTGCACACATTGACAACCGTTCTGTTAGATAGCTGCGTTTTGGATTTAGAAGCAGATATTTCCCTGTGCTTACTGCTGTTTCTTCCATATGCCGGTAATGGGCTGAAAACGCCTGTTTTGGGACTCTGCAGAGAAAGTGTTTGCAGACTGCTGAATCCACACACGGGTTTAACTCTGGAAGTTGAGTGCACACATTGACAACCGTTCTGTTAGATAGCTGCGTTTTGGATTTAGAAGCAGATATTTCCCTGTGCTTACTGCTGTTTCTTCCATATGCCGGTAATGGGCTGAAAACGCCTGTTTTGGGACTCTGCAGAGAAAGTGTTTGCACACTGCTGAATCCACACACGGGTTTAACTCTGGAAGTTGAGTGCACACATTGACAACCGTTCTGTTAGATAGCTGCGTTTTGGATTTAGAAGCAGATATTTCCCTGTGCTTACTGCTGTTTCTTCCATATGCCGGTAATGGGCTGAAAACGCCTGTTTTGGGACTCTGCAGAGAAAGTGTTTGCAGACTGCTGAATCCACACACGGGTTTAACTCTGGAAGTTGAGTGCACACATTGACAACCGTTCTGTTAGATAGCTGCGTTTTGGATTTAGAAGCAGATATTTCCCTGTGCTTACTGCTGTTTCTTCCATATGCCGGTAATGGGCTGAAAACGCCTGTTTTGGGACTCTGCAGAGAAAGTGTTTGCAGACTGCTGAATCCACACACGGGTTTCACTCTGGAAGTTGAGTGCACACATTGACAACCGTTCTGTTAGATAGCTGCGTTTTGGATTTAGAAGCAGATATTTCCCTGTGCTTACTGCTGTTTCTTCCATATGCCGGTAATGGGCTGAAAACGCCTGTTTTGGGACTCTGCAGAGAAAGTGTTTGCAGACTGCTGAATCCACACACGGGTTTAACTCTGGAAGTTGAGTGCACACATTGACAACCGTTCTGTTAGATAGCTGCGTTTTGGATTTAGAAGCAGATATTTCCCTGGGCTTACTGCTGTTTCTTCCATATGACGGTAATGGGCTGAAAACGCCTGTTTTGGGACTCTGCAGAGAAAGTGTTTGCAGACTGCTGAATCCACACACGGGTTTAACTCTGGAAGTTGAGTGCACACATTGACAACCGTTCTGTTAGATAGCTGCGTTTTGGATTTAGAAGCAGATATTTCCCTGTGCTTACTGCTGTTTCTTCCATATGCCGGTAATGGGCTGAAAACGCCTGTTTTGGGACTCTGCAGAGAAAGTGTTTGCAGACTGCTGAATCCACACACGGGTTTCACTCTGGAAGTTGAGTGCACACATTGACAACCGTTCTGTTAGATAGCTGCGTTTTGGATTTAGAAGCAGATATTTCCCTGTGCTTCCTGCTGTTTCTTCCATATGCCGGTAATGGGCTGAAAACGCCTGTTTTGGGACTCTGCAGAGAAAGTGTTTGCAGACTGCTGAATCCACACACGGGTTTAACTCTGGAAGTTGAGTGCACACATTGACAACCGTTCTGTTAGATAGCTGCGTTTTGGATTTAGAAGCAGATATTTCCCTGTGGTTACTGCTGTTTCTTTCATATGCCGGTAATGGGCTGAAAACGCCTGTTTTGGGACTCTGCAGAGAAGATGTTTGCAGACTGCTGAATCCACACACGGGTTTAACTCTGGAAGTTGAGTGCACACATTGACAACCGTTCTGTTAGATAGCTGCGTTTTGGATTTAGAAGCAGATATTTCCCTGTGCTTACTGCTGTTTCTTCCATATGCCGGTAATGGGCTGAAAACGCCTGTTTTGGGACTCTGCAGAGAAAGTGTTTGCAGACTGCTGAATCCACACACGGGTTTAACTCTGGAAGTTGAGTGCACACATTGACAACCGTTCTGTTAGATAGCTGCGTTTTGGATTTAGAAGCAGATATTTCCCTGTGCTTACTGCTGTTTCTTCCATATGCCGGTAATGGGCTGAAAACGCCTGTTTTGGGACTCTGCAGAGAAAGTGTTTGCAGACTGCTGAATCCACACACGGGTTTAACTCTGGAAGTTGAGTGCACACATTGACAACCGTTCTGTTAGATAGCTGCGTTTTGGATTTAGAAGCAGATATTTCCCTGTGCTTACTGCTGTTTCTTCCATATGCCGGTAATGGGCTGAAAACGCCTGTTTTGGGACTCTGCAGAGAAAGTGTTTGCAGACTGCTGAATCCACACACGGGTTTAACTCTGGAAGTTGAGTGCACACATTGACAACCGTTCTGTTAGATAGCTGCGTTTTGGATTTAGAAGCAGATATTTCCCTGTGCTTACTGCTGTTTCTTCCATATGCCGGTAATGGGCTGAAAACGCCTGTTTTGGGACTCTGCAGAGAAAGTGTTTGCAGACTGCTGAATCCACACACGGGTTTCACTCTGGAAGTTGAGTGCACACATTGACAACCGTTCTGTTAGATAGCTGCGTTTTGGATTTAGAAGCAGATATTTCCCTGTGCTTACTGCTGTTTCTTCCATATGCCGGTAATGGGCTGAAAACGCCTGTTTTGGGACTCTGCAGAGAAAGTGTTTGCAGACTGCTGAATCCACACACGGGTTTAACTCTGGAAGTTGAGTGCACACATTGACAACCGTTCTGTTAGATAGCTGCGTTTTGGATTTAGAAGCAGATATTTCCCTGTGCTTACTGCTGTTTCTTCCATATGACGGTAATGGGCTGAAAACGCCTGTTTTGGGACTCTGCAGAGAAAGTGTTTGCAGACTGCTGAATCCACACACGGGTTTAACTCTGGAAGTTGAGTGCACACATTGACAACCGTTCTGTTAGATAGCTGCGTTTTGGATTTAGAAGCAGATATTTCCCTGTGCTTACTGCTGTTTCTTCCATATGCCGGTAATGGGCTGAAAACGCCTGTTTTGGGACTCTGCAGAGAAAGTGTTTGCAGACTGCTGAATCCACACACGGGTTTCACTCTGGAAGTTGAGTGCACACATTGACAACCGTTCTGTTAGATAGCTGCGTTTTGGATTTAGAAGCAGATATTTCCCTGTGCTTCCTGCTGTTTCTTCCATATGCCGGTAATGGGCTGAAAACGCCTGTTTTGGGACTCTGCAGAGAAAGTGTTTGCAGACTGCTGAATCCACACACGGGTTTAACTCTGAAAGTTGAATGCACACATTGACAACCGCTCTGTTAGATAGCTGCGTTTTGGATTTAGAAGCAGATATTTCCCTGGGCTTACTGCTGTTTCTTCCATATGCCGGTAATGGGCTGAAAACGCCTGTTTTGGGACTCTGCAGAGAAAGTGTTTGCAGACTGCTGAATCCACACACGGGTTTAACTCTGGAAGTTGAGTGCACACATTGACAACCGTTCTGTTAGATAGCTGCGTTTTGGATTTAGAAGCAGATATTTCCCTGTGCTTACTGCTGTTTCTTCCATATGCCGGTAATGGGCTGAAAACGCCTGTTTTGGGACTCTGCAGAGAAAGTGTTTGCAGACTGCTGAATCCACACACGGGTTTAACTCTGGAAGTTGAGTGCACACATTGACAACCGTTCTGTTAGATAGCTGCGTTTTGGATTTAGAAGCAGATATTTCCCTGTGCTTACTGCTGTTTCTTCCATATGCCGGTAATGGGCTGAAAACGCCTGTTTTGGGACTCTGCAGAGAAAGTGTTTGCAGACTGCTGAATCCACACACGGGTTTAACTCTGGAAGTTGAGTGCACACATTGACAACCGTTCTGTTAGATAGCTGCGTTTTGGATTTAGAAGCAGATATTTCCCTGTGCTTACTGCTGTTTCTTCCATATGCCGGTAATGGGCTGAAAACGCCTGTTTTGGGACTCTGCAGAGAAAGTGTTTGCAGACTGCTGAATCCACACACGGGTTTCACTCTGGAAGTTGAGTGCACACATTGACAACCGTTCTGTTAGATAGCTGCGTTTTGGATTTAGAAGCAGATATTTCCCTGTGCTTACTGCTGTTTCTTCCATATGCCGGTAATGGGCTGAAAACGCCTGTTTTGGGACTCTGCAGAGAAGATGTTTTCAGACTGCTGAATCCACACACGGGTTTAACTCTGGAAGTTGAATGCACACATTGACAACCGTTCTGTTAGATAGCTGCGTTTTGGATTTAGAAGCAGATATTTCCCTGTGCTTACTGCTGTTTCTTCCCTATGCCGGTAATGGGCTGAAAAGGCCTGTTTTGGGACTCTGCAGAGAAAGTGTTTGCAGACTGCTGAATCCACACACGGGTTTAACTCTAAAAGTTGAGTGCACACATTGACAACCGTTCTGTTAGATAGCTGCGTTTTGGATTTAGAAGCAGATATTTCCCTGTGCTTACTGCTGTTTCTTCCATATGCCGGTAATGGGCTGAAAATGCCTGTTTTGGGACTCTGCAGAGAAAGTGTTTGAAGACTGCTGAATCCACACACGGGTTTAACTCTGGAAGTTCAGTGCACACATTGACAACCGTTCTGTTAGATAGCTGCGTTTTTGATTTAGAAGCAGATATTTCCCTGGGCTTACTGCTGTTTCTTCCATATGCCGGTAATGGGCTGAAAACGCCTGTTTTGGGACTCTGCAGAGAAAGCGTTTGCAGACTGCTGAATCCACACACGGGTTTAACTCTGGAAGTTGAGTGCACACATTGACAACCGTTCTGTTAGATAGCTGCGTTTTGGATTTAGAAGCAGATATTTCCCTGTGCTTACTGCTGTTTCTTCCATATGCCTGTAATGGGCTGAAAACGCCTGCTTTGGGACTCTGCATAGAAAGTGATTCCAGACTGCTGAATCCACACACGGGTTTAACTCTGGAAGTTGAGTGCACACATTGACAACCGTTCTGTTAGATAGCTGCGTTTTGGATTTAGAAGCAGATATTTCCCTGTGCTTCTTGCTGTTTCTTCCATATGCCGGTAATGGGCTGAAAACGCCTGTTTTGGGACTCTGCAGAGAAAGTGTTTGCAGACTGCTGAATCCACACACGGGTTTAACTCTGGAAGTTGAGTGCACACATTGACAACCGCTCTGTTAGATAGCTGCGTTTTGGATTTAGAAGCAGATATTTCCCTGGGCTTACTGCTGTTTCTTCCATATGACGGTAATGGGCTGAAAACGCCTGTTTTGGGACTCTGCAGAGAAAGTGTTTGCAGACTGCTGAATCCACACACGGGTTTAACTCTGGAAGTTGAGTGCACACATTGACAACCGTTCTGTTAGATAGCTGCGTTTTGGATTTAGAAGCAGATATTTCCCTGTGCTTACTGCTGTTTCTTCCATATGCCGGTAATGGGCTGAAAACGCCTGTTTTGGGACTCTGCAGAGAAAGTGTTTGCAGACTGCTGAATCCACACACGGGTTTAACTCTGGAAGTTGAGTGCACACATTGACAACCGTTCTGTTAGATAGCTGCGTTTTGGATTTAGAAGCAGATATTTCCCTGTGCTTACTGCTGTTTCTTCCATATGCCGGTAATGGGCTGAAAACGCCTATTTTGGGACTCTGCAGAGAAAGTGTTTGCACACTGCTGAATCCACACACGGGTTTAACTCTGGAAGTTGAGTGCACACATTGACAACCGTTCTGTTAGATAGCTGCGTTTTGGATTTAGAAGCAGATATTTCCCTGTGCTTACTGCTGTTTCTTTCATATGCCGGTAATGGGCTGAAAACGCCTGTTTTGGGACTCTGCAGAGAAGATATTTGCAGACTGCTGAATCCACACACGGGTTTAACTCTGGAAGTTGAGTGCACACATTGACAACCGTTCTGTTAGATAGCTGCGTTTTGGATTTAGAAGCAGATATTTCCCTGTGCTTACTGCTGTTTCTTCCATATGCCGGTAATGGGCTGAAAACGCCTGTTTTGGGACTCTGCAGAGAAAGTGTTTGCAGACTGCTGAATCCACACACGGGTTTAACTCTGGAAGTTGAGTGCACACATTGACAACCGTTCTGTTAGATAGCTGCGTTTTGGATTTAGAAGCAGATATTTCCCTGGGCTTACTGCTGTTTCTTCCATATGCCGGTAATGGGCTGAAAACGCCTGTTTTGGGACTCTGCAGAGAAAGTGTTTGCAGACTGCTGAATCCACACACGGGTTTAACTCTGGAAGTTGAGTGCACACATTGACAACCGTTCTGTTAGATAGCTGCGTTTTGGATTTAGAAGCAGATATTTCCCTGTGCTTACTGCTGTTTCTTCCATATGCCGGTAATGGGCTGAAAACGCCTGTTTTGGGACTCTGCAGAGAAAGTGTTTGCAGACTGCTGAATCCACACACGGGTTTCACTCTGGAAGTTGAGTGCACACATTGACAACCGTTCTGTTAGATAGCTGCGTTTTGGATTTAGAAGCAGATATTTCCCTGTGCTTACTGCTGTTTCTTCCATATGCCGGTAATGGGCTGAAAACGCCTGTTTTGGGACTCTGCAGAGAAAGTGTTTGCAGACTGCTGAATCCACACACGGGTTTAACTCTGGAAGTTGAGTGCACACATTGACAACCGTTCTGTTAGATAGCTGCGTTTTGGATTTAGAAGCAGATATTTCCCTGGGCTTACTGCTGTTTCTTCCATATGACGGTAATGGGCTGAAAACGCCTGTTTTGGGACTCTGCAGAGAAAGTGTTTGCAGACTGCTGAATCCACACACGGGTTTAACTCTGGAAGTTGAGTGCACACATTGACAACCGTTCTGTTAGATAGCTGCGTTTTGGATTTAGAAGCAGATATTTCCCTGTGCTTACTGCTGTTTCTTCCATATGCCGGTAATGGGCTGAAAACGCCTGTTTTGGGACTCTGCAGAGAAAGTGTTTGCAGACTGCTGAATCCACACACGGGTTTCACTCTGGAAGTTGAGTGCACACATTGACAACCGTTCTGTTAGATAGCTGCGTTTTGGATTTAGAAGCAGATATTTCCCTGTGCTTACTGCTGTTTCTTCCATATGCCGGTAATGGGCTGAAAACGCCTGTTTTGGGACTCTGCAGAGAAAGTGTTTGCAGACTGCTGAATCCACACACGGGTTTAACTCTGGAAGTTGAGTGCACACATTGACAACCGTTCTGTTAGATAGCTGCGTTTTGGATTTAGAAGCAGATATTTCCCTGTGGTTACTGCTGTTTCTTTCATATGCCGGTAATGGGCTGAAAACGCCTGTTTTGGGACTCTGCAGAGAAGATGTTTGCAGACTGCTGAATCCACACACGGGTTTAACTCTGGAAGTTGAGTGCACACATTGACAACCGTTCTGTTAGATAGCTGCGTTTTGGATTTAGAAGCAGATATTTCCCTGTGCTTACTGCTGTTTCTTCCATATGCCGGTAATGGGCTGAAAACGCCTGTTTTGGGACTCTGCAGAGAAAGTGTTTGCAGACTGCTGAATCCACACACGGGTTTAACTCTGGAAGTTGAGTGCACACATTGACAACCGTTCTGTTAGATAGCTGCGTTTTGGATTTAGAAGCAGATATTTCCCTGTGCTTACTGCTGTTTCTTCCATATGCCGGTAATGGGCTGAAAACGCCTGTTTTGGGACTCTGCAGAGAAAGTGTTTGCAGACTGCTGAATCCACACACGGGTTTAACTCTGGAAGTTGAGTGCACACATTGACAACCGTTCTGTTAGATAGCTGCGTTTTGGATTTAGAAGCAGATATTTCCCTGTGCTTACTGCTGTTTCTTCCATATGCCGGTAATGGGCTGAAAACGCCTGTTTTGGGACTCTGCAGAGAAAGTGTTTGCAGACTGCTGAATCCACACACGGGTTTAACTCTGGAAGTTGAGTGCACACATTGACAACCGTTCTGTTAGATAGCTGCGTTTTGGATTTAGAAGCAGATATTTCCCTGTGCTTACTGCTGTTTCTTCCATATGCCGGTAATGGGCTGAAAACGCCTGTTTTGGGACTCTGCAGAGAAAGTGTTTGCAGACTGCTGAATCCACACACGGGTTTCACTCTGGAAGTTGAGTGCACACATTGACAACCGTTCTGTTAGATAGCTGCGTTTTGGATTTAGAAGCAGATATTTCCCTGTGCTTACTGCTGTTTCTTCCATATGCCGGTAATGGGCTGAAAACGCCTGTTTTGGGACTCTGCAGAGAAAGTGTTTGCAGACTGCTGAATCCACACACGGGTTTAACTCTGGAAGTTGAGTGCACACATTGACAACCGTTCTGTTAGATAGCTGCGTTTTGGATTTAGAAGCAGATATTTCCCTGTGCTTACTGCTGTTTCTTCCATATGACGGTAATGGGCTGAAAACGCCTGTTTTGGGACTCTGCAGAGAAAGTGTTTGCAGACTGCTGAATCCACACACGGGTTTAACTCTGGAAGTTGAGTGCACACATTGACAACCGTTCTGTTAGATAGCTGCGTTTTGGATTTAGAAGCAGATATTTCCCTGTGCTTACTGCTGTTTCTTCCATATGCCGGTAATGGGCTGAAAACGCCTGTTTTGGGACTCTGCAGAGAAAGTGTTTGCAGACTGCTGAATCCACACACGGGTTTCACTCTGGAAGTTGAGTGCACACATTGACAACCGTTCTGTTAGATAGCTGCGTTTTGGATTTAGAAGCAGATATTTCCCTGTGCTTCCTGCTGTTTCTTCCATATGCCGGTAATGGGCTGAAAACGCCTGTTTTGGGACTCTGCAGAGAAAGTGTTTGCAGACTGCTGAATCCACACACGGGTTTAACTCTGAAAGTTGAATGCACACATTGACAACCGCTCTGTTAGATAGCTGCGTTTTGGATTTAGAAGCAAATATTTCCCTGGGCTTACTGCTGTTTCTTCCATATGCCGGTAATGGGCTGAAAACGCCTGTTTTGGGACTCTGCAGAGAAAGTGTTTGCAGACTGCTGAATCCACACACGGGTTTAACTCTGGAAGTTGAGTGCACACATTGACAACCGTTCTGTTAGATAGCTGCGTTTTGGATTTAGAAGCAGATATTTCCCTGGGCTTACTGCTGTTTCTTCCATATGCCGGTAATGGGCTGAAAACGCCTGTTTTGGGACTCTGCAGAGAAAGTGTTTGCAGACTGCTGAATCCACACACGGGTTTAACTCTGGAAGTTGAGTGCACACATTGACAACCGTTCTGTTAGATAGCTGCGTTTTGGATTTAGAAGCAGATATTTCCCTGTGCTTACTGCTGTTTCTTCCATATGCCGGTAATGGGCTGAAAACGCCTGTTTTGGGACTCTGCAGAGAAAGTGTTTGCAGACTGCTGAATCCACACACGGGTTTAACTCTGGAAGTTGAGTGCACACATTGACAACCGTTCTGTTAGATAGCTGCGTTTTGGATTTAGAAGCAGATATTTCCCTGTGCTTACTGCTGTTTCTTCCATATGCCGGTAATGGGCTGAAAACGCCTGTTTTGGGACTCTGCAGAGAAAGTGTTTGCAGACTGCTGAATCCACACACGGGTTTCACTCTGGAAGTTGAGTGCACACATTGACAACCGTTCTGTTAGATAGCTGCGTTTTGGATTTAGAAGCAGATATTTCCCTGTGCTTACTGCTGTTTCTTCCATATGCCGGTAATGGGCTGAAAACGCCTGTTTTGGGACTCTGCAGAGAAGATGTTTTCAGACTGCTGAATCCACACACGGGTTTAACTCTGGAAGTTGAATGCACACATTGACAACCGTTCTGTTAGATAGCTGCGTTTTGGATTTAGAAGCAGATATTTCCCTGTGCTTACTGCTGTTTCTTCCCTATGCCGGTAATGGGCTGAAAAGGCCTGTTTTGGGACTCTGCAGAGAAAGTGTTTGCAGACTGCTGAATCCACACACGGGTTTAACTCTAAAAGTTGAGTGCACACATTGACAACCGTTCTGTTAGATAGCTGCGTTTTGGATTTAGAAGCAGATATTTCCCTGTGCTTACTGCTGTTTCTTCCATATGCCGGTAATGGGCTGAAAATGCCTGTTTTGGGACTCTGCAGAGAAAGTGTTTGAAGACTGCTGAATCCACACACGGGTTTAACTCTGGAAGTTCAGTGCACACATTGACAACCGTTCTGTTAGATAGCTGCGTTTTTGATTTAGAAGCAGATATTTCCCTGGGCTTACTGCTGTTTCTTCCATACGCCGGTAATGGGCTGAAAACGCCTGTTTTGGGACTCTGCAGAGAAAGCGTTTGCAGACTGCTGAATCCACACACGGGTTTAACTCTGGAAGTTGAGTGCACACATTGACAACCGTTCTGTTAGATAGCTGCGTTTTGGATTTAGAAGCAGATATTTCCCTGTGCTTACTGCTGTTTCTTCCATATGCCTGTAATGGGCTGAAAACGCCTGCTTTGGGACTCTGCAGAGAAAGTGATTCCAGACTGCTGAATCCACACACGGGTTTAACTCTGGAAGTTGAGTGCACACATTGACAACCGTTCTGTTAGATAGCTGCGTTTTGGATTTAGAAGCAGATATTTCCCTGTGCTTCTTGCTGTTTCTTCCATATGCCGGTAATGGGCTGAAAACGCCTGTTTTGGGACTCTGCAGAGAAAGTGTTTGCAGACTGCTGAATCCACACACGGGTTTAACTCTGGAAGTTGAGTGCACACATTGACAACCGCTCTGTTAGATAGCTGCGTTTTGGATTTAGAAGCAGATATTTCCCTGGGCTTACTGCTGTTTCTTCCATATGACGGTAATGGGCTGAAAACGCCTGTTTTGGGACTCTGCAGAGAAAGTGTTTGCAGACTGCTGAATCCACACACGGGTTTAACTCTGGAAGTTGAGTGCACACATTGACAACCGTTCTGTTAGATAGCTGCGTTTTGGATTTAGAAGCAGATATTTCCCTGTGCTTACTGCTGTTTCTTCCATATGCCGGTAATGGGCTGAAAACGCCTGTTTTGGGACTCTGCAGAGAAAGTGTTTGCAGACTGCTGAATCCACACACGGGTTTAACTCTGGAAGTTGAGTGCACACATTGACAACCGTTCTGTTAGATAGCTGCGTTTTGGATTTAGAAGCAGATATTTCCCTGTGCTTACTGCTGTTTCTTCCATATGCCGGTAATGGGCTGAAAACGCCTATTTTGGGACTCTGCAGAGAAAGTGTTTGCACACTGCTGAATCCACACACGGGTTTAACTCTGGAAGTTGAGTGCACACATTGACAACCGTTCTGTTAGATAGCTGCGTTTTGGATTTAGAAGCAGATATTTCCCTGTGCTTACTGCTGTTTCTTTCATATGCCGGTAATGGGCTGAAAACGCCTGTTTTGGGACTCTGCAGAGAAGATGTTTGCAGACTGCTGAATCCACACACGGGTTTAACTCTGGAAGTTGAGTGCACACATTGACAACCGTTCTGTTAGATAGCTGCGTTTTGGATTTAGAAGCAGATATTTCCCTGTGCTTACTGCTGTTTCTTCCATATGCCGGTAATGGGCTGAAAACGCCTGTTTTGGGACTCTGCAGAGAAAGTGTTTGCAGACTGCTGAATCCACACACGGGTTTAACTCTGGAAGTTGAGTGCACACATTGACAACCGTTCTGTTAGATAGCTGCGTTTTGGATTTAGAAGCAGATATTTCCCTGGGCTTACTGCTGTTTCTTCCATATGCCGGTAATGGGCTGAAAACGCCTGTTTTGGGACTCTGCAGAGAAAGTGTTTGCAGACTGCTGAATCCACACACGGGTTTAACTCTGGAAGTTGAGTGCACACATTGACAACCGTTCTGTTAGATAGCTGCGTTTTGGATTTAGAAGCAGATATTTCCCTGTGCTTACTGCTGTTTCTTCCATATGCCGGTAATGGGCTGAAAACGCCTGTTTTGGGACTCTGCAGAGAAAGTGTTTGCAGACTGCTGAATCCACACACGGGTTTAACTCTGGAAGTTGAGTGCACACATTGACAACCGTTCTGTTAGATAGCTGCGTTTTGGATTTAGAAGCAGATATTTCCCTGTGCTTACTGCTGTTTCTTCCATATGCCGGTAATGGGCTGAAAACGCCTGTTTTGGGACTCTGCAGAGAAAGTGTTTGCAGACTGCTGAATCCACACACGGGTTTAACTCTGGAAGTTGAGTGCACACATTGACAACCGTTCTGTTAGATAGCTGCGTTTTGGATTTAGAAGCAGATATTTCCCTGTGCTTACTGCTGTTTCTTCCATATGCTGGTAATGGGCTGAAAACGCCTGTTTTGGGACTCTGCAGAGAAAGTGTTTGCAGACTGCTGAATCCACACACGGGTTTAACTCTGGAAGTTGAGTGCACACATTGACAACCGTTCTGTTAGATAGCTGCGTTTTGGATTTAGAAGCAGATATTTCCCTGTGCTTACTGCTGTTTCTTCCATATGCCGGTAATGGGCTGAAAACGCCTGTTTTGGGACTCTGCAGAGAAAGTGTTTGCAGACTGCTGAATCCACACACGGGTTTAACTCTGGAAGTTGAGTGCACACATTGACAACCGTTCTGTTAGATAGCTGCGTTTTGGATTTAGAAGCAGATATTTCCCTGTGCTTACTGCTGTTTCTTCCATATGCCGGTAATGGGCTGAAAACGCCTGTTTTGGGACTCTGCAGAGAAAGTGTTTGCAGACTGCTGAATCCACACACGGGTTTCACTCTGGAAGTTGAGTGCACACATTGACAACCGTTCTGTTAGATAGCTGCGTTTTGGATTTAGAAGCAGATATTTCCCTGTGCTTCGTGCTGTTTCTTCCATATGCCGGTAATGGGCTGAAAACGCCTGTTTTGGGACTCTGCAGAGAAAGTGTTTGCAGACTGCTGAATCCACACACGGGTTTAACTCTGGAAGTTGAATGCACACATTGACAACCGCTCTGTTAGATAGCTGCGTTTTGGATTTAGAAGCAGATATTTCCCTGGGCTTACTGCTGTTTCTTCCATATGCCGGTAATGGGCTGAAAACGCCTGTTTTGGGACTCTGCAGAGAAAGTGTTTGCAGACTGCTGAATCCACACACGGGTTTAACTCTGGAAGTTGAGTGCACACATTGACAACCGTTCTGTTAGATAGCTGCGTTTTGGATTTAGAAGCAGATATTTCCCTGTGCTTACTGCTGTTTCTTCCATATGCCGGTAATGGGCTGAAAACGCCTGTTTTGGGACTCTGCAGAGAAAGTGTTTGCAGACTGCTGAATCCACACACGGGTTTAACTCTGGAAGTTGAGTGCACACATTGACAACCGTTCTGTTAGATAGCTGCGTTTTGGATTTAGAAGCAGATATTTCCCTGTGCTTACTGCTGTTTCTTCCATATGCCGGTAATGGGCTGAAAACGCCTATTTTGGGACTCTGCAGAGAAAGTGTTTGCAGACTGCTGAATCCACACACGGGTTTAACTCTGGAAGTTGAGTGCACACATTGACAACCGTTCTGTTAGATAGCTGCGTTTTGGATTTAGAAGCAGATATTTCCCTGTGCTTACTGCTGTTTCTTTCATATGCCGGTAATGGGCTGAAAACGCCTGTTTTGGGACTCTGCAGAGAAGATGTTTGCAGACTGCTGAATCCACACACGGGTTTAACTCTGGAAGTTGAGTGCACACATTGACAACCGTTCTGTTAGATAGCTGCGTTTTGGATTTAGAAGCAGATATTTCCCTGTGCTTACTGCTGTTTCTTCCATATGCCGGTAATGGGCTGAAAACGCCTGTTTTGGGACTCTGCAGAGAAAGTGTTTGCAGACTGCTGAATCCACACACGGGTTTAACTCTGGAAGTTGAGTGCACACATTGACAACCGTTCTGTTAGATAGCTGCGTTTTGGATTTAGAAGCAGATATTTCCCTGTGCTTACTGCTGTTTCTTCCATATGCCGGTAATGGGCTGAAAACGCCTATTTTGGGACTCTGCAGAGAAAGTGTTTGCACACTGCTGAATCCACACACGGGTTTAACTCTGGAAGTTGAGTGCACACATTGACAACCGTTCTGTTAGATAGCTGCGTTTTGGATTTAGAAGCAGATATTTCCCTGTGCTTACTGCTGTTTCTTTCATATGCCGGTAATGGGCTGAAAACGCCTGTTTTGGGACTCTGCAGAGAAGATGTTTGCAGACTGCTGAATCCACACACGGGTTTAACTCTGGAAGTTGAGTGCACACATTGACAACCGTTCTGTTAGATAGCTGCGTTTTGGATTTAGAAGCAGATATTTCCCTGTGCTTACTGCTGTTTCTTCCATATGCCGGTAATGGGCTGAAAACGCCTGTTTTGGGACTCTGCAGAGAAAGTGTTTGCAGACTGCTGAATCCACACACGGGTTTAACTCTGGAAGTTGAGTGCACACATTGACAACCGTTCTGTTAGATAGCTGCGTTTTGGATTTAGAAGCAGATATTTCCCTGGGCTTACTGCTGTTTCTTCCATATGCCGGTAATGGGCTGAAAACGCCTGTTTTGGGACTCTGCAGAGAAAGTGTTTGCAGACTGCTGAATCCACACACGGGTTTAACTCTGGAAGTTGAGTGCACACATTGACAACCGTTCTGTTAGATAGCTGCGTTTTGGATTTAGAAGCAGATATTTCCCTGTGCTTACTGCTGTTTCTTCCATATGCCGGTAATGGGCTGAAAACGCCTGTTTTGGGACTCTGCAGAGAAAGTGTTTGCAGACTGCTGAATCCACACACGGGTTTAACTCTGGAAGTTGAGTGCACACATTGACAACCGTTCTGTTAGATAGCTGCGTTTTGGATTTAGAAGCAGATATTTCCCTGTGCTTACTGCTGTTTCTTCCATATGCCGGTAATGGGCTGAAAACGCCTGTTTTGGGACTCTGCAGAGAAAGTGTTTGCAGACTGATGAATCCACACACGGGTTTAACTCTGGAAGTTGAGTGCACACATTGACAACCGTTCTGTTAGATAGCTGCGTTTTGGATTTAGAAGCAGATATTTCCCTGTGCTTACTGCTGTTTCTTCCATATGCTGGTAATGGGCTGAAAACGCCTGTTTTGGGACTCTGCAGAGAAAGTGTTTGCAGACTGCTGAATCCACACACGGGTTTAACTCTGGAAGTTGAGTGCACACATTGACAACCGTTCTGTTAGATAGCTGCGTTTTGGATTTAGAAGCAGATATTTCCCTGTGCTTACTGCTGTTTCTTCCATATGCCGGTAATGGGCTGAAAACGCCAGTTTTGTGACTCTGCAGAGAAAGTGTTTGCAGACTGCTGAATCCACACACGGGTTTAACTCTGGAAGTTGAGTGCACACATTGACAACCGTTCTGTTAGATAGCTGCGTTTTGGATTTAGAAGCAGATATTTCCCTGTGCTTACTGCTGTTTCTTCCATATGCCGGTAATGGGCTGAAAACGCCTGTTTTGGGACTCTGCAGAGAAAGTGTTTGCAGACTGCTGAATCCACACACGGGTTTCACTCTGGAAGTTGAGTGCACACATTGACAACCGTTCTGTTAGATAGCTGCGTTTTGGATTTAGAAGCAGATATTTCCCTGTGCTTCGTGCTGTTTCTTCCATATGCCGGTAATGGGCTGAAAACGCCTGTTTTGGGACTCTGCAGAGAAAGTGTTTGCAGACTGCTGAATCCACACACGGGTTTAACTCTGGAAGTTGAATGCACACATTGACAACCGCTCTGTTAGATAGCTGCGTTTTGGATTTAGAAGCAGATATTTCCCTGGGCTTACTGCTGTTTCTTCCATATGCCGGTAATGGGCTGAAAACGCCTGTTTTGGGACTCTGCAGAGAAAGTGTTTGCAGACTGCTGAATCCACACACGGGTTTAACTCTGGAAGTTGAGTGCACACATTGACAACCGTTCTGTTAGATAGCTGCGTTTTGGATTTAGAAGCAGATATTTCCCTGTGCTTACTGCTGTTTCTTCCATATGCCGGTAATGGGCTGAAAACGCCTGTTTTGGGACTCTGCAGAGAAAGTGTTTGCAGACTGCTGAATCCACACACGGGTTTAACTCTGGAAGTTGAGTGCACACATTGACAACCGTTCTGTTAGATAGCTGCGTTTTGGATTTAGAAGCAGATATTTCCCTGTGCTTACTGCTGTTTCTTCCATATGCCGGTAATGGGCTGAAAACGCCTATTTTGGGACTCTGCAGAGAAAGTGTTTGCAGACTGCTGAATCCACACACGGGTTTAACTCTGGAAGTTGAGTGCACACATTGACAACCGTTCTGTTAGATAGCTGCGTTTTGGATTTAGAAGCAGATATTTCCCTGTGCTTACTGCTGTTTCTTTCATATGCCGGTAATGGGCTGAAAACGCCTGTTTTGGGACTCTGCAGAGAAGATGTTTGCAGACTGCTGAATCCACACACGGGTTTAACTCTGGAAGTTGAGTGCACACATTGACAACCGTTCTGTTAGATAGCTGCGTTTTGGATTTAGAAGCAGTTATTTCCCTGTGCTTACTGCTGTTTCTTCCATATGTCGGTAATGGGCTGAAAACGCCTGTTTTGGGACTCTGCAGAGAAAGTGTTTGCAGACTGCTGAATCCACACACGGGTTTAACTCTGGAAGTTGAGTGCACACATTGACAACCGTTCTGTTAGATAGCTGCGTTTTGGATTTAGAAGCAGATATTTCCCTGTGCTTACTGCTGTTTCTTCCATATGCCGGTAATGGGCTGAAAACGCCTGTTTTGGGATTCTGCAGAGAAAGTGTTTGCAGACTGCTGAATCCACACACGGGTTTAACTCTGGAAGTTGAGTGCACACATTGACAACCGTTCTGTTAGATAGCTGCGTTTTGGATTTAGAAGCAGATATTTCCCTGTGCTTACTGCTGTTTCTTCCATATGCCGGTAATGGGCTGAAAACGCCTGTTTTGGGACTCTGCAGAGAAAGTGTTTGCAGACTGCTGAATCCACACACGGGTTTAACTCTGGAAGTTGAGTGCACACATTGACAACCGTTCTGTTAGATAGCTGCGTTTTGGATTTAGAAGCAGATATTTCCCTGTGCTTACTGCTGTTTCTTCCATATGCCGGTAATGGGCTGAAAACGCCTGTTTTGGGACTCTGCAGAGAAAGTGTTTGCAGACTGCTGAATCCACACACGGGTTTCACTCTGGAAGTTGAGTGCACACATTGACAACCGTTCTGTTAGATAGCTGCGTTTTGGATTTAGAAGCAGATATTTCCCTGTGCTTACAGCTGTTTCTTCCATATGCCGGTAATGGGCTGAAAACGCCTGTTTTGGGACTCTGCAGAGAAAGTGTTTGCAGACTGCTGAATCCACACATGGGTTTAACTCTGGAAGTTGAGTGCACACATTGACAACCGTTCTGTTAGATAGCTGCGTTTTGGATTTAGAAGCAGATATTTCCCTGTGCTTACTGCTGTTTCTTCCATATGACGGTAATGGTCTGAAAACGCCTGTTTTGGGACTCTGCAGAGAAAGTGTTTGCAGACTGCTGAATCCACACACGGGTTTAACTCTGGAAGTTGAGTGCACACATTGACAACCGTTCTGTTAGATAGCTGCGTTTTGGATTTAGAAGCAGATATTTCCCTGTGCTTACTGCTGTTTCTTCCATATGCCGGTAATGGGCTGAAAACGCCTGTTTTGGGACTCTGCAGAGAAAGTGTTTGCAGACTGCTGAATCCACACACGGGTTTCACTCTGGAAGTTGAGTGCACACATTGACAACCGTTCTGTTAGATAGCTGCGTTTTGGATTTAGAAGCAGATATTTCCCTGTGCTTCCTGCTGTTTCTTCCATATGCCGGTAATGGGCTGAAAACGCCTGTTTTGGGACTCTGCAGAGAAAGTGTTTGCAGACTGCTGAATCCACACACGGGTTTAACTCTGAAAGTTGAATGCACACATTGACAACCGCTCTGTTAGATAGCTGCGTTTTGGATTTAGAAGCAGATATTTCCCTGGGCTTACTGCTGTTTCTTCCATATGCCGGTAATGGGCTGAAAACGCCTGTTTTGGGACTCTGCAGAGAAAGTGTTTGCAGACTGCTGAATCCACACACGGGTTTAACTCTGGAAGTTGAGTGCACACATTGACAACCGTTCTGTTAGATAGCTGCGTTTTGGATTTAGAAGCAGATATTTCCCTGTGCTTACTGCTGTTTCTTCCATATGCCGGTAATGGGCTGAAAACGCCTGTTTTGGGACTCTGCAGAGAAAGTGTTTGCAGACTGCTGAATCCACACACGGGTTTAACTCTGGAAGTTGAGTGCACACATTGACAACCGTTCTGTTAGATAACTGCGTTTTGGATTTAGAAGCAGATATTTCCCTGTGCTTACTGCTGTTTCTTCCATATGCCGGTAATGGGCTGAAAACGCCTATTTTGGGACTCTGCAGAGAAAGTGTTTGCAGACTGCTGAATCCACACACGGGTTTAACTCTGGAAGTTGAGTGCACACATTGACAACCGTTCTGTTAGATAGCTGCGTTTTGGATTTAGAAGCAGATATTTCCCTGTGGTTACTGCTGTTTCTTTCATATGCCGGTAATGGGCTGAAAACGCCTGTTTTGGGACTCTGCAGAGAAGATGTTTGCAGACGGCTGAATCCACACACGGGTTTAACTCTGGAAGTTGAGTGCACACATTGACAACCGTTCTGTTAGATAGCTGCGTTTTGGATTTAGAAGCAGATATTTCCCTGTGCTTACTGCTGTTTCTTCCATATGCCGGTAATGGGCTGAAAACGCCTGTTTTGGGACTCTGCAGAGAAAGTGTTTGCAGACTGCTGAATCCACACACGGGTTTAACTCTGGAAGTTGAGTGCACACATTGACAACCGTTCTGTTAGATAGCTGCGTTTTGGATTTAGAAGCAGATATTTCCCTGTGCTTACTGCTGTTTCTTCCATATGCCGGTATTGGGCTGAAAACGCCTGTTTTGGGACTCTGCAGAGAAAGTGTTTGCAGACTGCTGAATCCACACACGGGTTTAACTCTGGAAGTTGAGTGCACACATTGACAACCGTTCTGTTAGATAGCTGCGTTTTGGATTTAGAAGCAGATATTTCCCTGTGCTTACTGCTGTTTCTTCCATATGCCGGTAATGGGCTGAAAACGCCTGTTTTGGGACTCTGCAGAGAAAGTGTTTGCAGACTGCTGAATCCACACACGGGTTTAACTCTGGAAGTTGAGTGCACACATTGACAACCGTTCTGTTAGATAGCTGCGTTTTGGATTTAGAAGCAGATATTTCCCTGTGCTTACTGCTGTTTCTTCCATATGCCGGTAATGGGCTGAAAACGCCTGTTTTGGGACTCTGCAGAGAAAGTGTTTGCAGACTGCTGAATCCACACACGGGTTTAACTCCGGAAGTTGAGTGCACACATTGACAACCGTTCTGTTAGATAGCTGCGTTTTGGATTTAGAAGCAGATATTTCCCTGTGCTTACTGCTGTTTCTTCCATATGCCGGTAATGGGCTGAAAACGCCTGTTTTGGGACTCTGCAGAGAAAGTGTTTGCAGACTGCTGAATCCACACACGGGTTTAACTCTGGAAGTTGAGTGCACACATTGACAACCGTTCTGTTAGATAGCTGCGTTTTGGATTTAGAAGCAGATATTTCCCTGTGCTTACTGCTGTTTCTTCCATATGCCGGTAATGGGCTGAAAACGCCTGTTTTGGGACTCTGCAGAGAAAGTGTTTGCAGACTGCTGAATCCACACACGGGTTTAACTCTGGAAGTTGAGTGCACACATTGACAACCGTTCTGTTAGATAGCTGCGTTTTGGATTTAGAAGCAGATATTTCCCTGTGCTTACTGCTGTTTCTTCCATATGCCGGTAATGGGCTGAAAACGCCTGTTTTGGGACTCTGCAGAGAAAGTGTTTGCAGACTGCTGAATCCACACACGGGTTTCACTCTGGAAGTTGAGTGCACACATTGACAACCGTTCTGTTAGATAGCTGCGTTTTGGATTTAGAAGCAGATATTTCCCTGTGCTTACTGCTGTTTCTTCCATCTGCCGGTAATGGGCTGAAAACGCCTGTTTTGGGACTCTGCAGAGAAAGTGTTTGCAGACTGCTGAATCCACACACGGGTTTAACTCTGGAAGTTGAGTGCACACATTGACAACCGTTCTGTTAGATAGCTGCGTTTTGGATTTAGAAGCAGATATTTCCCTGTGCTTACTGCTGTTTCTTCCATATGCCGGTAATGGGCTGAAAACGCCTGTTTTGGGACTCTGCAGAGAAAGTGTTTGCAGACTGCTGAATCCACACACGGGTTTAACTCTGGAAGTTGAGTGCACACATTGACAACCGTTCTGTTAGATAGCTGCGTTTTGGATTTAGAAGCAGATATTTCCCTGTGCTTACTGCTGTTTCTTCCATATGCCGGTAATGGGCTGAAAACGCCTGTTTTGGGACTCTGCAGAGAAAGTGTTTGCAGACTGCTGAATCCACACACGGGTTTCACTCTGGAAGTTGAGTGCACACATTGACAACCGTTCTGTTAGATAGCTGCGTTTTGGATTTAGAAGCAGATATTTCCCTGTGCTTCCTGCTGTTTCTTCCATATGCCGGTAATGGGCTGAAAACGCCTGTTTTGGGACTCTGCAGAGAAAGTGTTTGCAGACTGCTGAATCCACACACGGGTTTAACTCTGGAAGTTGAGTGCACACATTGACAACCGTTCTGTTAGATAGCTGCGTTTTGGATTTAGAAGCAGATATTTCCCTGTGGTTACTGCTGTTTCTTTCATATGCCGGTAATGGGCTGAAAACGCCTGTTTTGGGACTCTGCAGAGAAGATGTTTGCAGACTGCTGAATCCACACACGGGTTTAACTCTGGAAGTTGAGTGCACACATTGACAACCGTTCTGTTAGATAGCTGCGTTTTGGATTTAGAAGCAGATATTTCCCTGTGCTTACTGCTGTTTCTTCCATATGCCGGTAATGGGCTGAAAACGCCTGTTTTGGGACTCTGCAGAGAAAGTGTTTGCAGACTGCTGAATCCACACACGGGTTTAACTCTGGAAGTTGAGTGCACACATTGACAACCGTTCTGTTAGATAGCTGCGTTTTGGATTTAGAAGCAGATATTTCCCTGTGCTTACTGCTGTTTCTTCCATATGCCGGTAATGGGCTGAAAACGCCTGTTTTGGGACTCTGCAGAGAAAGTGTTTGCAGACTGCTGAATCCACACACGGGTTTAACTCTGGAAGTTGAGTGCACACATTGACAACCGTTCTGTTAGATAGCTGCGTTTTGGATTTAGAAGCAGATATTTCCCTGTGCTTACTGCTGTTTCTTCCATATGCCGGTAATGGGCTGAAAACGCCTGTTTTGGGACTCTGCAGAGAAAGTGTTTGCAGACTGCTGAATCCACACACGGGTTTAACTCTGGAAGTTGAGTGCACACATTGACAACCGTTCTGTTAGATAGCTGCGTTTTGGATTTAGAAGCAGATATTTCCCTGTGCTTACTGCTGTTTCTTCCATATGCCGGTAATGGGCTGAAAACGCCTGTTTTGGGACTCTGCAGAGAAAGTGTTTGCAGACTGCTGAATCCACACACGGGTTTAACTCTGGAAGTTGAGTGCACACATTGACAACCGTTCTGTTAGATAGCTGCGTTTTGGATTTAGAAGCAGATATTTCCCTGTGCTTACTGCTGTTTCTTCCATATGCCGGTAATGGGCTGAAAACGCCTGTTTTGGGACTCTGCAGAGAAAGTGTTTGCAGACTGCTGAATCCACACACGGGTTTAACTCTGGAAGTTGAGTGCACACATTGACAACCGTTCTGTTAGATAGCTGCGTTTTGGATTTAGAAGCAGATATTTCCCTGTGCTTACTGCTGTTTCTTCCATATGCCGGTAATGGGCTGAAAACGCCTGTTTTGGGACTCTGCAGAGAAAGTGTTTGCAGACTGCTGAATCCACACACGGGTTTAACTCTGGAAGTTGAGTGCACACATTGACAACCGTTCTGTTAGATAGCTGCGTTTTGGATTTAGAAGCAGATATTTCCCTGTGCTTACTGCTGTTTCTTCCATATGCCGGTAATGGGCTGAAAACGCCTGTTTTGGGACTCTGCAGAGAAAGTGTTTGCAGACTGCTGAATCCACACACGGGTTTCACTCTGGAAGTTGAGTGCACACATTGACAACCGTTCTGTTAGATAGCTGTGTTTTGGATTTAGAAGCAGATATTTCCCTGTGCTTACTGCTGTTTCTTCCATATGCCGGTAATGGGCTGAAAACGCCTGTTTTGGGACTCTGCAGAGAAAGTGTTTGCAGACTGCTGAATCCACACACGGGTTTAACTCTGGAAGTTGAGTGCACACATTGACAACCGTTCTGTTAGATAGCTGCGTTTTGGATTTAGAAGCAGATATTTCCCTGTGCTTACTGCTGTTTCTTCCATATGCCGGTAATGGGCTGAAAACGCCTGTTTTGGGACTCTGCAGAGAAAGTGTTTGCAGACTGCTGAATCCACACACGGGTTTCACTCTGGAAGTTGAGTGCACACATTGACAACCGTTCTGTTAGATAGCTGCGTTTTGGATTTAGAAGCAGATATTTCCCTGTGCTTACTGCTGTTTCTTCCATATGCCGGTAATGGGCTGAAAACGCCTGTTTTGGGACTCTGCAGAGAAAGTGTTTGCAGACTGCTGAATCCACACACGGGTTTCACTCTGGAAGTTGAGTGCACACATTGACAACCGTTCTGTTAGATAGCTGCGTTTTGGATTTAGAAGCAGATATTTCCCTGGGCTTACTGCTGTTTCTTCCATATGCCGGTAATGGGCTGAAAACGCCTGTTTTGGGACTCTGCAGAGAAAGTGTTTGCAGACTGCTGAATCCACACACGGGTTTAACTCTGAAAGTTGAATGCACACAATGACAACCGCTCTGTTAGATAGCTGCGTTTTGGATTTAGAAGCAGGTATTTCCCTGGGCTTACTGCTGTTTCTTCCATATGCCGGTAATGGGCTGAAAAGGCCTGTTTTGGGACTCTGCAGAGAAAGTGTTTGCAGACTGCTGAATCCACACACGGGTTTAACTCTGGAAGTTGAGTGCACACATTGACAACCGTTCTGTTAGATAGCTGCGTTTTGGATTTAGAAGCAGATATTTCCCTGTGCTTACTGCTGTTTCTTCCATATGCCGGTAATGGGCTGAAAACGCCTGTTTTGGGACTCTGCAGAGAAAGTGTTTGCAGACTGCTGAATCCACACACGGGTTTAACTCTGGAAGTTGAGTGCACACATTGACAACCGTTCTGTTAGATAACTGCGTTTTGGATTTAGAAGCAGATATTTCCCTGTGCTTACTGCTGTTTCTTCCATATGCCGGTAATGGGCTGAAAACGCCTATTTTGGGACTCTGCAGAGAAAGTGTTTGCAGACTGCTGAATCCACACACGGGTTTAACTCTGGAAGTTGAGTGCACACATTGACAACCGTTCTGTTAGATAGCTGCGTTTTGGATTTAGAAGCAGATATTTCCCTGTGGTTACTACTGTTTCTTTCATATGCCGGTAATGGGCTGAAAACGCCTGTTTTGGGACTCTGCAGAGAAGATGTTTGCAGACTGCTGAATCCACACACGGGTTTAACTCTGGAAGTTGAGTGCACACATTGACAACCGTTCTGTTAGATAGCTGCGTTTTGGATTTAGAAGCAGATATTTCCCTGTGCTTACTGCTGTTTCTTCCATATGGCGGTAATGGGCTGAAAACGCCTGTTTTGGGACTCTGCAGAGAAAGTGTTTGCAGACTGCTGAATCCACACACGGGTTTAACTCTGGAAGTTGAGTGCACACATTGACAACCGTTCTGTTAGATAGCTGCGTTTTGGATTTAGAAGCAGATATTTCCCTGTGCTTACTGCTGTTTCTTCCATATGCCGGTAATGGGCTGAAAACGCCTGTTTTGGGACTCTGCAGAGAAAGTGTTTGCAGACTGCTGAATCCACACACGGGTTTATCTCTGGAAGTTGAGTGCACACATTGACAACCGTTCTGTTAGATACCTGCGTTTTGGATTTAGAAGCAGATATTTCCCTGTGCTTACTGCTGTTTCTTCCATATGCCGGTAATGGGCTGAAAACGCCTGTTTTGGGACTCTGCAGAGAAAGTGTTTGCAGACTGCTGAATCCACACACGGGTTTAACTCTGGAAGTTGAGTGCACACATTGGCAACCGTTCTGTTAGATAGCTGCGTTTTGGATTTAGAAGCAGATATTTCCCTGTGCTTACTGCTGTTTCTTCCATATGCCGGTAATGGGCTGAAAACGCCTGTTTTGGGACTCTGCAGAGAAAGTGTTTGCAGACTGCTGAATCCACACACGGGTTTAACTCTGGAAGTTGAGTGCACACATTGACAACCGTTCTGTTAGATAGCTGCGTTTTGGATTTAGAAGCAGATATTTCCCTGTGCTTACTGCTGTTTCTTCCATATGCCGGTAATGGGCTGAAAACGCCTGTTTTGGGACTCTGCACAGAAAGGGTTTGCAGACTGCTGAATCCACACACGGGTTTAACTCTGGAAGTTGAGTGCACACATTGACAACCGTTCTGTTAGATAGCTGCGTTTTGGATTTAGAAGCAGATATTTCCCTGTGCTTACTGCTGTTTCTTCCATATGCCGGTAATGGGCTGAAAACGCCTGTTTTGGGACTCTGCAGAGAAAGTGTTTGCAGACTGCTGAATCCACACACGGGTTTAACCCTGGAAGTTGAGTGCACACATTGACAACCGTTCTGTTAGATAGCTGCGTTTTGGATTTAGAAGCAGATATTTCCCTGGGCTTACTGCTGTTTCTTCCATATGCCGGTAATGGGCTGAAAACGCCTGTTTTGGGACTCTGCAGAGAAAGTGTTTGCAGACTGCTGAATCCACACACGGGTTTAACTCTGGAAGTTGAGTGCACACATTGACAACCGTTCTGTTAGATAGCTGCGTTTTGGATTTAGAAGCAGATATTTCCCTGTGCTTACTGCTGTTTCTTCCATATGCCGGTAATGGGCTGAAAACGCCTGTTTTGGGACTCTGCAGAGAAAGTGTTTGCAGACTGCTGAATCCACACACGGGTTTAACTCTGGAAGTTGAGTACACACATTGACAACCGTTCTGTTAGATAGCTGCGTTTTGGATTTAGAAGCAGATATTTCCCTGTGCTTACTGCTGTTTCTTCCATATGCCGGTAATGGGCTGAAAACGCCTGTTTTGGGACTCTGCAGAGAAAGTGTTTGCAGACTGCTGAATCCACACACGGGTTTAACTCTGGAAGTTGAGTGCACACATTGACAACCGTTCTGTTAGATAGCTGCGTTTTGGATTTAGAGGCAGATATTTCCCTGTGCTTACTGCTGTTTCTTCCATATGCCGGTAATGGGCTGAAAACGCCTGTTTTGGGACTCTGCAGAGAAAGTGTTTGCAGACTGCTGAATCCACACACGGGTTTAACTCTGGAAGTTGAGTGCACACATTGACAACCGTTCTGTTAGATAGCTGCGTTTTGGATTTAGAAGCAGATATTTCCCTGTGCTTACTGCTGTTTCTTCCATATGCCGGTAATGGGCTGAAAACGCCTGTTTTGGGACTCTGCAGAGAAAGTGTTTGCAGACTGCTGAATCCACACACGGGTTTAACTCTGGAAGTTGAGTGCACACATTGACAACCGTTCTGTTAGATAGCTGCGTTTTGGATTTAGAAGCAGATATTTCCCTGTGCTTACTGCTGTTTCTTCCATATGCCGGTAATGGGCTGAAAACGCCTGTTTTGGGACTCTGCAGAGAAAGTGTTTGCAGACTGCTGAATCCACACACGGGTTTAACTCTGGAAGTTGAGTGCACACATTGACAACCGTTCTGTTAGATAGCTGCGTTTTGGATTTAGAAGCAGATATTTCCCTGTGCTTACTGCTGTTTCTTCCATATGCCGGTAATGGGCTGAAAACGCCTGTTTTGGGACTCTGCAGAGAAAGTGTTTGCAGACTGCTGAATCCACACACGGGTTTAACTCTGGAAGTTGAGTGCACACATTGACAACCGTTCTGTTAGATAGCTGCGTTTTGGATTTAGAAGCAGATATTTCCCTGGGCTTACTGCTGTTTCTTCCATATGCCGGTAATGGGCTGAAAACGCCTGTTTTGGGACTCTGCAGAGAAAGTGTTTGCAGACTGCTGAATCCACACACGGGTTTAACTCTGGAAGTTGAGTGCACACATTGACAACCGTTCTGTTAGATAGCTGCGTTTTGAATTTGGAAGCAGATATTTCCCTGTGCTTACTGCTGTTTCTTCCATATGCCGGTAATGGGCTGAAAACGCCTGTTTTGGGACTCTGCAGAGAAAGTGTTTGCAGACTGCTGAATCCACACACGGGTTTAACTCTGGAAGTTGAGTGCACACATTGACAACCGTTCTGTTAGATAGCTGCGTTTTGGATTTAGAAGCAGATATTTCCCTGTGCTTACTGCTGTTTCTTCCATATGCCGGTAATGGGCTGAAAACGCCTGTTTTGGGACTCTGCAGAGAAAGTGTTTGCAGACTGCTGAATCCACACACGGGTTTAACTCTGGAAATTGTGTGCACACATTGACAACCGTTCTGTTAGATAGCTGCGTTTTGGATTTAGAAGCAGATATTTCCCTGTGCTTACTGCTGTTTCTTCCATATGCCGGTAATGGGCTGAAAACGCCTGTTTTGGGACTCTGCAGAGAAAGTGTTTGCAGACTGCTGAATCCACACACGGGTTTAACTCTGGAAGTTGAGTGCACACATTGACAACCGTTCTGTTAGATAGCTGCGTTTTGGATTTAGAAGCAGATATTTCACTGTGATTACTGCTGTTTCTTCCATATACCGGTAATATGCTGAAAACGCCTGTTTTGAGACTCTGCAGAGAAAGTGTTTGCAGACTGCTGAATCCACACACGGGTTTAACTCTGGAAGTTGAGTGCACACATTGACAACCGTTCTGTTAGATAGCTGCGTTTTGGATTTAGAAGCAGATATTTCCCTGTGCTTACTGCTGTTTCTTCCATATGCCGGTAATGGGCTGAAAACGCCTGTTTTGGGACTCTTCAGAGAAGATGTTTGCAGACTGCTGAATCCACACACGGGTTTAACTCTGGAAGTTGAGTGCACACATTGACAACCGTTCTTTTAGATAGCTGCGTTTTGGATTTAGAAGCAGATATTTCCCTGTGCTTACTGCTGTTTCTTCCATATGCCGGTAATGGGCTGAAAACGCCTGTTTTGGGACTCTGCAGAGAAGATGTTTGCAGACTGCTGAATCCACACACGGGTTTAACCCTGGAAGTTGAGTGCACACATTGACAACCGTTCTGTTAGATAGCTGCGTTTTGGATTTAGAGGCAGATATTTCCCTGTGCTTACTGCTGTTTCTTCCATAGGCCGGTAATGGGCTGAAAACGCCTGTTTTGGGACTCTGCAGAGAAAGTGTTTGCAGACTGCTGAATCCACACACGGGTTTAACTCTGGAAGTTGAGTGCACACATTGACAACCGTTCTGTTAGATAGCTGCGTTTTGGATTTAGAAGCAGATATTTCCCTGTGCTTACTGCTGTTTCTTCCGTATGCCGGTAATGGGCTGAAAACGCCTGTTTTGGGACTCAGCAGAGAAAGTGTTTGCAGACTGCTGAATCCACACACGGGTTTAACTCTGGAAGTTGAGTGCACACATTGACAACCGTTCTGTTAGATAGCTGCGTTTTGGATTTAGAAGCAGATATTTCCCTGTGCTTACTGCTGTTTCTTCCATATGCCGGTAATGGGCTGAAAACGCCTGTTTTGGGACTCTGCAGAGAAAGTGTTTGCAGACTGCTGAATCCACACACGGGTTTAACTCTGGAAGTTGAGTGCACACATTGACAACCGTTCTGTTAGATAGCTGCGTTTTGGATTTAGAAGCAGATATTTCCCTGTGCTTACTGCTGTTTCTTTCATATGCCGGTAATGGGCTGAAAACGCCTGTTTTGGGACTCTGCAGAGAAAGTGTTTGCAGACTGCTGAATCCACACACGGGTTTAACCCTGGAAGTTGAGTGCACACATTGACAACCGTTCTGTTAGATAGCTGCGTTTTGGATTTAGAGGCAGATATTTCCCTGTGCTTACTGCTGTTTCTTCCATATGCCGGTAATGGGCTGAAAACGCCTGTTTTGGGACTCTGCAGAGAAAGTGTTTGCAGACTGCTGAATCCACACACGGGTTTAACTCTGGAAGTTGAGTGCACACATTGACAACCGTTCTGTTAGATAGCTGCGTTTTGGATTTAAAAGCAGATATTTCCCTGTGCTTACTGCTGTTTCTTCCATATGCCGGTAATGGGCTGAAAACGCCTGTTTTGGGACTCTGCAGAGAAAGTGTTTGCAGACTGCTGAATCCACACACGGGTTTAACTCTGGAAGTTGAGTGCACACATTGACAACCGTTCTGTTAGATAGCTGCGTTTTGGATTTAGAAGCAGATATTTCCCTGTGCTTACTGCTGTTTCTTCCATATGCCGGTAATGGGCTGAAAACGCCTGTTTTGGGAATCTGCAGAGAAAGTGTTTGCAGACTGCTGAATCCACACACGGGTTTAACTCTGGAAGTTGAGTGCACACATTGACAACTGTTCTGTTAGATAGCTGCGTTTTGGATTTAGAAGCAGATATTTCCCTGTGCTTACTGCTGTTTCTTCCTTATGCCGGTAATGGGCTGAAAACACCTGTTTTGGGACTCTGCAGAGAAAGTGTTTGCAGACTACTGAATCCACAGACGGGTTTAACCCTGGAAGTTGAGTGCACACATTGACAACCGTTCTGTTAGATAGCTGCGTTTTGGATTTAGAGGCAGATATTTCCCTGTGCTTACTGCTGTTTCTTCCATATGCCGGTAATGGGCTGAAAACGCCTGTTTTGGGACTCAGCAGAGAAAGTGTTTGCAGACTGCTGAATCCACACACGGGTTTAACTCTGGAAGTTGAGTGCACACATTGACAACCGTTCTGTTAGATAGCTGCGTTTTGGATTTAGAAGCAGATATTTCCCTGTGCTTACTGCTGTTTCTTCCATATGCCGGTAATGGGCTGAAAACGCCTGTTTTGGGACTCAGCAGAGAAAGTGTTTGCAGACTGCTGAATCCACACACGGGTTTAACCCTGGAAGTTGAGTGCACACATTGACAACCGTTCTGTTAGATAGCTGCGTTTTGGATTTAGAGGCAGATATTTCCCTGTGCTTACTGCTGTTTCTTCCATATGCCGGTAATGGGATGAAAACGCCTGTTTTGGGACTCTGCAGAGAAAGTGTTTGCAGACTGCTGAATCCACACACGGGTTTAACTCTGGAAGTTGAGTGCACACATTGACAACCGTTCTGTTAGATAGCTGCGTTTTGGATTTAGAAGCAGATATTTACCTGGGCTTACTGCTGTTTCTTCCATATGCCGGTAATGGGCTGAAAACGCCTGTTTGGGGACTCTGCAGAGAAAGTGTTTGCAGACTGCTGAATCCACACACGGGTTTAACTCTGGAAGTTGAGTGCACACATTGACAACCGTTCTGTTAGATAGCTTCGTTTTGGATTTAGAAGCAGATATTTCCCTGTGCTTACTGCTGTTTCTTTCATATGCCGGTAATGGGCTGAAAACGCCTGTTTTGGGACTCTTCAGAGAAAGTGTTTGCAGACTGCTGAATCCACACACGGGTTTAACCCTGGAAGTTGAGTGCACACATTGACAACCGTTCTGTTAGATAGCTGCGTTTTGGATTTAGAGGCAGATATTTCCCAGTGCTTACTGCTGTGTCTTCCATATGCCGGTAATGGGCTGAAAACGCCTGTTTTGGGACTCTGCAGAGAAAGTGTTTGCAGACTGCTGAATCCACACACGGGTTTAACTGTGGAAGTTGAGTGCACACATTGACAACCGTTCTGTTAGATAGCTGCGTTTTGGATTTAAAAGCAGATATTTCCCTGTGCTTACTGCTGTTTCTTCCATCTGCCGGTAATGGGCTGAAAACGCCTGTTTTGGGACTCTGCAGAGAAAGTGTTTGCAGACTGCTGAATCCACACACGGGTTTAACTCTGGAAGTTGAGTGCACACATTGACAACCGTTCTGTTAGATAGCTGCGTTTTGGATTTAGAAGCAGATATTTCCCTGTGCTTACTGCTGTTTCTTCCATATGCCGGTAATGGGCTGAAAACGCCTGTTTTGGGAATCTGCAGAGAAAGTGTTTGCAGACTGCTGAATCCACACACGGGTTTAACTCTGGAAGTTGAGTGCACACATTGACAACCGTTCTGTTAGATAGCTGCGTTTTGGATTTAGAAGCAGATATTTCCCTGTGCTTACTGCTGTTTCTTCCTTATGCCGGTAATGGGCTGAAATCACCTGTTTTGGGACTCTGCAGAGAAAGTGTTTGCAGACTACTGAATCCACAGACGGGTTTAACCCTGGAAGTTGAGTGCACACATTGACAACCGTTCTGTTAGATAGCTGCGTTTTGGATTTAGAGGCAGATATTTCCCTGTGCTTACTGCTGTTTCTTCCATATGCCGGTAATGGGCTGAAAACGCCTGTTTTGGGACTCAGCAGAGAAAGTGTTTGCAGACTGCTGAATCCACACACGGGTTTAACTCTGGAAGTTGAGTGCACACATTGACAACCGTTCTGTTAGATAGCTGCGTTTTGGATTTAGAAGCAGATATTTCCCTGGGCTTACTGCTGTTTCTTCCATATGCCGGTAATGGGCTGAAAACGCCTGTTTTGGGACTCTGCAGAGAAAGTGTTTGCAGACTGCTGAATCCACACACGGGTTTAACTCTGGAAGTTGAGTGCACACATTGACAACCGTTCTGTTAGATAGCTGCGTTTTGGATTTAGAAGCAGATATTTCCCTGTGCTTACTGATGTTTCTTTCATATGCCGGTAATGGGCTGAAAACGCCTGTTTTGGGACTCTGCAGAGAAAGTGTTTGCAGACTGCTGAATCCACACACGGGTTTAACCCTGGAAGTTGAGTGCACACATTGACAACCGTTCTGTTAGATAGCTGCGTTTTGGATTTAGAGGCAGATATTTCCCTGTGCTTACTGCTGCTTCTTCCTTATGCCGGTAATGGGCTGAAAACGCCTGTTTTGGGACTCTGCAGAGAAAGTGTTTGCAGACTGCTGAATCCACACACGGGTTTAACTCTGGAAGTTGAGTGCACACATTGACAACCGTTCTGTTAGATAGCTGCGTTTTGGATTAAAAAGCAGATATTTCCCTGTGCTTACTGCTGTTTCTTCCATATGCCGGTAATGGGCTGAAAACGCCTGTTTTGGGACTCTGCAGAGAAAGTGTTTGCAGACTGCTGAATCCACACACGGGTTTAACTCTGGAAGTAGAGTGCACACATTGACAACCGTTCTGTTAGATAGCTGCGTTTTGGATTTAGAAGCAGATATTTCCCTGGGCTTACTGCTGTTTCTTCCATATGCCGGTAATGGGCTGAAAACGCCTGTTTTGGGACTCTGCAGAGAAAGTGTTTGCAGACTGCTGAATCCACACACGGGTTTAACTCTGGAAGTTGAGTGCACACGTTGACAACCGTTCTGTTAGATAGCTGCGTTTTGAATTTAGAAGCAGATATTTCCCTGTGCTTACTGCTGTTTCTTCCATATGCCGGTAATGGGCTGAAAACGCCTGTTTTGGGACTCTGCAGAGAAAGTGTTTGCAGACTGCTGAATCCACACACGGGTTTAACTCTGGAAGTTGAGTGCACACATTGACAACCGTTCTGTTAGATAGCTGCGTTTTGGATTTAGAAGCAGATATTTCCCTGTGCTTACTGCTGTTTCTTCCATATGCCGGTAATGGGCTGAAAACGCCTGTTTTGGGACTCTGCAGAGAAAGTGTTTGCAGACTGCTGAATCTACACACGGGTTTAACTCTGGAAATTGTGTGCACACATTGACAACCGTTCTGTTAGATAGCTGCGTTTTGGATTTAGAAGCAGATATTTCCCTGTGCTTACTGCTGTTACTTCCATATGCCGGTAATGGGCTGAAAACGCCTGTTTTGGGACTCTGCAGAGAAAGTGTTTGCAGACTGCTGAATCCACACACGGGTTTAACTCTGGAAGTTGAGTGCACACATTGACAACCGTTCTGTTAGATAGCTGCGTTTTGGATTTAGAAGCAGATATTTCCCTGTGCTTACTGCTGTTTCTTCCTTATACCGGTAATATGCTGAAAACGCCTGTTTTCGGACTCTGCAGAGAAGATGTTTGCAGACTGCTGAATCCACACACGGGTTTAACTCTGGAAGTTGAGTGCACACATTGACAACCGTTCTGTTAGATAGCTGCGTTTTGGATTTAGAAGCAGATATTTCCCTGTGCTTACTGCTGTTTCTTCCATATGCCGGTAATGGGCTGAAAACGCCTGTTTTGGGACTCTGCAGAGAAAGTGTTTGCAGACTGCTGAATCCACACACGGGTTTAACTCTGGAAGTTGAGTGCACACATTGACAACCGTTCTGTTAGATAGCTGCGTTTTGGATTTAGAAGCAGATATTTCCCTGTGCTTACTGCTGTTTCTTCCATATGCCGGTAATGGGCTGAAAACGCCTGTTTTGGGAATCTGCAGAGAAAGTGTTTGCAGACTGCTGAATCCACACACGGGTTTAACTCTGGAAGTTGAGTGCACACATTGACAACCGTTCTGTTAGATAGCTGCGTTTTGGATTTAGAAGCAGATATTTCCCTGTGCTTACTGCTGTTTCTTCCATATGCCGGTAATGGGCTGAAAACGCCTGTTTTGGGACTCAGCAGAGAAAGTGTTTGCAGACTGCTGAATCCACACACGGGTTTAACCCTGGAAGTTGAGTGCACACATTGACAACCGTTCTGTTAGATAGCTGCGTTTTGGATTTAGAGGCAGATATTTCCCTGTGCTTACTGCTGTTTCTTCCATATGCCGGTAATGGGATGAAAACGCCTGTTTTGGGACTCTGCAGAGAAATTGTTTGCAGACTGCTGAATCCACACACGGGTTTAACTCTGGAAGTTGAGTGCACACATTGACAACCGTTCTGTTAGATAGCTGCGTTTTGGATTTAGAAGCAGATATTTCCCTGGGCTTACTGCTGTTTCTTCCATATGCCGGTAATGGGCTGAAAACGCCTGTTTGGGGACTCTGCAGAGAACGTGTTTGCAGACTGCTGAATCCACACACGGGTTTAACTCTGGAAGTTGAGTGCACACCTTGACAACCCTTCTGTTAGATAGCTGCGTTTTGGATTTAGAAGCAGATAATTCCCTGTGCTTACTGCTGTTTCTTTCATATGCCGGTAATGGGCTGAAAACGCCTGTTTTGGGACTCTGCAGAGAAAGTGTTTGCAGACTGCTGAATCCACACACGGGTTTAACCCTGGAAGTTGAGTGCACACATTGACAACCGTTCTGTTAGATAGCTGCGTTTTGGATTTAGAGGCAGATATTTCCCAGTGCTTACTGCTGTTTCTTCCATATGCCGGTAATGGGCTGAAAACGCCTGTTTTGGGACTCTGCAGAGAAAGTGTTTGCAGACTGCTGAATCCACACACGGGTTTAACTCTGGAAGTTGAGTGCACACATTGACAACCGTTCTGTTAGATAGCTGCGTTTTGGATTTAAAAGCAGATATTTCCCTGTGCTTACTGCTGTTTCTTCCATATGCCGGTAATGGGCTGAAAACGCCTGTTTTGGGACTCTGCAGAGAAAGTGTTTGCAGACTGCTGAATCCACACACGGGTTTAACTCTGGAAGTTGAGTGCACACATTGACAACCGTTCTGTTAGATAGCTGCGTTTTGGATTTAGAAGCAGATATTTCCCTGTGCTTACTGCTGTTTCTTCCATATGCCGGTAATGGGCTGAAAACGCCTGTTTTGGGACTCTGCAGAGAAAGTGTTTGCAGACTGCTGAATCCACACACGGGTTTAACTCTGGAAATTGTGTGCACACATTGACAACCGTTCTGTTAGATAGCTGCGTTTTGGATTTAGAAGCAGATATTTCCCTGTGCTTACTGCTGTTTCTTCCATATGCCGGTAATGGGCTGAAAACGCCTGTTTTGGGACTCTGCAGAGAAAGTGTTTGCAGACTGCTGAATCCACACACGGGTTTAACTCTGGAAGTTGAGTGCACACATTGACAACCGTTCTGTTAGATAGCTGCGTTTTGGATTTAGAAGCAGATATTTCACTGTGATTACTGCTGTTTCTTCCATATACCGGTAATATGCTGAAAACGCCTGTTTTGAGACTCTGCAGAGAAAGTGTTTGCAGACTGCTGAATCCACACACGGGTTTAACTCTGGAAGTTGAGTGCACACATTGACAACCGTTCTGTTAGATAGCTGCGTTTTGGATTTAGAAGCAGATATTTCCCTGTGCTTACTGCTGTTTCTTCCATATGCCGGTAATGGGCTGAAAACGCCTGTTTTGGGACTCTTCAGAGAAGATGTTTGCAGACTGCTGAATCCACACACGGGTTTAACTCTGGAAGTTGAGTGCACACATTGACAACCGTTCTTTTAGATAGCTGCGTTTTGGATTTAGAAGCAGATATTTCCCTGTGCTTACTGCTGTTTCTTCCATATGCCGGTAATGGGCTGAAAACGCCTGTTTTGGGACTCTGCAGAGAAGATGTTTGCAGACTGCTGAATCCACACACGGGTTTAACCCTGGAAGTTGAGTGCACACATTGACAACCGTTCTGTTAGATAGCTGCGTTTTGGATTTAGAGGCAGATATTTCCCTGTGCTTACTGCTGTTTCTTCCATAGGCCGGTAATGGGCTGAAAACGCCTGTTTTGGGACTCTGCAGAGAAAGTGTTTGCAGACTGCTGAATCCACACACGGGTTTAACTCTGGAAGTTGAGTGCACACATTGACAACCGTTCTGTTAGATAGCTGCGTTTTGGATTTAGAAGCAGATATTTCCCTGTGCTTACTGCTGTTTCTTCCATATGCCGGTAATGGGCTGAAAACGCCTGTTTTGGGACTCTGCAGAGAAAGTGTTTGCAGACTGCTGAATCCACACACGGGTTTAACTCTGGAAGTTGAGTGCACACATTGACAACCGTTCTGTTAGATAGCTGCGTTTTGGATTTAGAAGCAGATATTTCCCTGTGCTTACTGCTGTTTCTTCCATATGCCGGTAATGGGCTGAAAACGCCTGTTTTGGGACTCTGCAGAGAAAGTGTTTGCAGACTGCTGAATCCACACACGGGTTTAACTCTGGAAGTTGAGTGCACACATTGACAACCGTTCTGTTAGATAGCTGCGTTTTGGATTTAGAAGCAGATATTTCCCTGTGCTTACTGCTGTTTCTTTCATATGCCGGTAATGGGCTGAAAACGCCTGTTTTGGGACTCTGCAGAGAAAGTGTTTGCAGACTGCTGAATCCACACACGGGTTTAACCCTGGAAGTTGAGTGCACACATTGACAACCGTTCTGTTAGATAGCTGCGTTTTGGATTTAGAGGCAGATATTTCCCTGTGCTTACTGCTGTTTCTTCCATATGCCGGTAATGGGCTGAAAACGCCTGTTTTGGGACTCTGCAGAGAAAGTGTTTGCAGACTGCTGAATCCACACACGGGTTTAACTCTGGAAGTTGAGTGCACACATTGACAACCGTTCTGTTAGATAGCTGCGTTTTGGATTTAAAAGCAGATATTTCCCTGTGCTTACTGCTGTTTCTTCCATATGCCGGTAATGGGCTGAAAACGCCTGTTTTGGGACTCTGCAGAGAAAGTGTTTGCAGACTGCTGAATCCACACACGGGTTTAACTCTGGAAGTTGAGTGCACACATTGACAACCGTTCTGTTAGATAGCTGCGTTTTGGATTTAGAAGCAGATATTTCCCTGTGCTTACTGCTGTTTCTTCCATATGCCGGTAATGGGCTGAAAACGCCTGTTTTGGGAATCTGCAGAGAAAGTGTTTGCAGACTGCTGAATCCACACACGGGTTTAACTCTGGAAGTTGAGTGCACACATTGACAACTGTTCTGTTAGATAGCTGCGTTTTGGATTTAGAAGCAGATATTTCCCTGTGCTTACTGCTGTTTCTTCCTTATGCCGGTAATGGGCTGAAAACACCTGTTTTGGGACTCTGCAGAGAAAGTGTTTGCAGACTACTGAATCCACAGACGGGTTTAACCCTGGAAGTTGAGTGCACACATTGACAACCGTTCTGTTAGATAGCTGCGTTTTGGATTTAGAGGCAGATATTTCCCTGTGCTTACTGCTGTTTCTTCCATATGCCGGTAATGGGCTGAAAACGCCTGTTTTGGGACTCAGCAGAGAAAGTGTTTGCAGACTGCTGAATCCACACACGGGTTTAACTCTGGAAGTTGAGTGCACACATTGACAACCGTTCTGTTAGATAGCTGCGTTTTGGATTTAGAAGCAGATATTTCCCTGTGCTTACTGCTGTTTCTTCCATATGCCGGTAATGGGCTGAAAACGCCTGTTTTGGGACTCAGCAGAGAAAGTGTTTGAAGACTGCTGAATCCACACACGGGTTTAACCCTGGAAGTTGAGTGCACACATTGACAACCGTTCTGTTAGATAGCTGCGTTTTGGATTTAGAGGCAGATATTTCCCTGTGCTTACTGCTGTTTCTTCCATATGCCGGTAATGGGATGAAAACGCCTGTTTTGGGACTCTGCAGAGAAAGTGTTTGCAGACTGCTGAATCCACACACGGGTTTAACCCTGGAAGTTGAGTGCACACATTGACAACCGTTCTGTTAGATAGCTGCGTTTTGGATTTAGAGGCAGATATTTCCCTGTGCTTACTGCTGTTTCTTCCATATGCCGGTAATGGGCTGAAAACGCCTGTTTTGGGAATCTGCAGAGAAAGTGTTTGCAGACTGCTGAATCCACACACGGGTTTAACTCTGGAAGTTGAGTGCACACATTGACAACCGTTCTGTTAGATAGCTGCGTTTTGGATTTAGAAGCAGATATTTCCCTGTGCTTACTGCTGTTTCTTCCTTATGCCGGTAATGGGCTGAAATCACCTGTTTTGGGACTCTGCAGAGAAAGTGTTTGCAGACTACTGAATCCACAGACGGGTTTAACCCTGGAAGTTGAGTGCACACATTGACAACCGTTCTGTTAGATAGCTGCGTTTTGGATTTAGAGGCAGATATTTCCCTGTGCTTACTGCTGTTTCTTCCATATGCCGGTAATGGGCTGAAAACGCCTGTTTTGGGACTCAGCAGAGAAAGTGTTTGCAGACTGCTGAATCCACACACGGGTTTAACTCTGGAAGTTGAGTGCACACATTGACAACCGTTCTGTTAGATAGCTGCGTTTTGGATTTAGAAGCAGATATTTCCCTGGGCTTACTGCTGTTTCTTCCATATGCCGGTAATGGGCTGAAAACGCCTGTTTTGGGACTCTGCAGAGAAAGTGTTTGCAGACTGCTGAATCCACACACGGGTTTAACTCTGGAAGTTGAGTGCACACATTGACAACCGTTCTGTTAGATAGCTGCGTTTTGGATTTAGAAGCAGATATTTCCCTGGGCTTACTGATGTTTCTTTCATATGCCGGTAATGGGCTGAAAACGCCTGTTTTGGGACTCTGCAGAGAAAGTGTTTGCAGACTGCTGAATCCACACACGGGTTTAACCCTGGAAGTTGAGTGCACACATTGACAACCGTTCTGTTAGATAGCTGCGTTTTGGATTTAGAGGCAGATATTTCCCTGTGCTTACTGCTGTTTCTTCCTTATGCCGGTAATGGGCTGAAAACGCCTGTTTTGGGACTCTGCAGAGAAAGTGTTTGCAGACTGCTGAATCCACACACGGGTTTAACTCTGGAAGTTGAGTGCACACATTGACAACCGTTCTGTTAGATAGTTGCGTTTTGGATTAAAAAGCAGATATTTCCCTGTGCTTACTGCTGTTTCTTCCATATGCCGGTAATGGGCTGAAAACGCCTGTTTTGGGACTCTGCAGAGAAAGTGTTTGCAGACTGCTGAATCCACACACGGGTTTAACTCTGGAAGTTGAGTGCACACATTGACAACCGTTCTGTTAGATAGCTGCGTTTTGGATTTAGAAGCAGATATTTCCCTGGGCTTACTGCTGTTTCTTCCATATGCCGGTAATGGGCTGAAAACGCCTGTTTTGGGACTCTGCAGAGAAAGTGTTTGCAGACTGCTGAATCCACACACGGGTTTAACTCTGGAAGTTGAGTGCACACATTGACAACCGTTCTGTTAGATAGCTGCGTTTTGAATTTAGAAGCAGATATTTCCCTGTGCTTACTGCTGTTTCTTCCATATGCCGGTAATGGGCTGAAAACGCCTGTTTTGGGACTCTGCAGAGAAAGTGTTTGCAGACTGCTGAATCCACACACGGGTTTAACTCTGGAAGTTGAGTGCACACATTGACAACCGTTCTGTTAGATAGCTGCGTTTTGGATTTAGAAGCAGATATTTCCCTGTGCTTACTGCTGTTTCTTCCATATGCCGGTAATGGGCTGAAAACGCCTGTTTTGGGACTCTGCAGAGAAAGTGTTTGCAGACTGCTGAATCTACACACGGGTTTAACTCTGGAAATTGTGTGCACACATTGACAACCGTTCTGTTAGATAGCTGCGTTTTGGATTTAGAAGCAGATATTTCCCTGTGCTTACTGCTGTTACTTCCATATGCCGGTAATGGGCTGAAAACGCCTGTTTTGGGACTCTGCAGAGAAAGTGTTTGCAGACTGCTGAATCCACACACGGGTTTAACTCTGGAAGTTGAGTGCACACATTGACAACCGTTCTGTTAGATAGCTGCGTTTTGGATTTAGAAGCAGATATTTCCCTGTGCTTACTGCTGTTTCTTCCTTATACCGGTAATATGCTGAAAACGCCTGTTTTCGGACTCTGCAGAGAAGATGTTTGCAGACTGCTGAATCCACACACGGGTTTAACTCTGGAAGTTGAGTGCACACATTGACAACCGTTCTGTTAGATAGCTGCGTTTTGGATTTAGAAGCAGATATTTCCCTGTGCTTACTGCTGTTTCTTCCATATGCCGGTAATGGGCTGAAAACGCCTGTTTTGGGACTCTGCAGAGAAAGTGTTTGCAGACTGCTGAATCCACACACGGGTTTAACTCTGGAAGTTGAGTGCACACATTGACAACCGTTCTGTTAGATAGCTGCGTTTTGGATTTAGAAGCAGATATTTCCCTGGGCTTACTGCTGTTTCTTCCATATGCCGGTAATGGGCTGAAAACGCCTATTTTGGGACTCTGTAGAGAAAGTGTTTGCAGACTGCTGAATCCACACACGGGTTTAACTCTGGAAGTTGAGTGCACACATTGACAACCGTTCTGTTAGATAGCTGCGTTTTGGATTTAGAAGCAGATATTTCCCTGTGCTTACTGCTGTTTCTTCCATATGCCGGTAATGGGCTGAAAACGCCTGTTTTGGGAATCTGCAGAGAAAGTGTTTGCAGACTGCTGAATCCACACACGGGTTTAACTCTGGAAGTTGAGTGCACACATTGACAACCGTTCTGTTAGATAGCTGCGTTTTGGATTTAGAAGCAGATATTTCCCTGTGCTTACTGCTGTTTCTTCCATATGCCGGTAATGGGCTGAAAACGCCTGTTTTGGGACTCAGCAGAGAAAGTGTTTGCAGACTGCTGAATCCACACACGGGTTTAACCCTGGAAGTTGAGTGCACACATTGACAACCGTTCTGTTAGATAGCTGCGTTTTGGATTTAGAGGCAGATATTTCCCTGTGCTTACTGCTGTTTCTTCCATATGCCGGTAATGGGATGAAAACGCCTGTTTTGGGACTCTGCAGAGAAATTGTTTGCAGACTGCTGAATCCACACACGGGTTTAACTCTGGAAGTTGAGTGCACACATTGACAACCGTTCTGTTAGATAGCTGCGTTTTGGATTTAGAAGCAGATATTTCCCTGGGCTTACTGCTGTTTCTTCCATATGCCGGTAATGGGCTGAAAACGCCTGTTTGGGGACTCTGCAGAGAACGTGTTTGCAGACTGCTGAATCCACACACGGGTTTAACTCTGGAAGTTGAGTGCACACCTTGACAACCCTTCTGTTAGATAGCTGCGTTTTGGATTTAGAAGCAGATAATTCCCTGTGCTTACTGCTGTTTCTTTCATATGCCGGTAATGGGCTGAAAACGCCTGTTTTGGGACTCTGCAGAGAAAGTGTTTGCAGACTGCTGAATCCACACACGGGTTTAACCCTGGAAGTTGAGTGCACACATTGACAACCGTTCTGTTAGATAGCTGCGTTTTGGATTTAGAGGCAGATATTTCCCAGTGCTTACTGCTGTTTCTTCCATATGCCGGTAATGGGCTGAAAACGCCTGTTTTGGGACTCTGCAGAGAAAGTGTTTGCAGACTGCTGAATCCACACACGGGTTTAACTCTGGAAGTTGAGTGCACACATTGACAACCGTTCTGTTAGATAGCTGCGTTTTGGATTTAAAAGCAGATATTTCCCTGTGCTTACTGCTGTTTCTTCCATATGCCGGTAATGGGCTGAAAACGCCTGTTTTGGGACTCTGCAGAGAAAGTGTTTGCAGACTGCTGAATCCACACACGGGTTTAACTCTGGAAGTTGAGTGCACACATTGACAACCGTTCTGTTAGATAGCTGCGTTTTGGATTTAGAAGCAGATATTTCCCTGTGCTTACTGCTGTTTCTTCCATATGCCGGTAATGGGCTGAAAACGCCTGTTTTGGGAATCTGCAGAGAAAGTGTTTGCAGACTGCTGAATCCACACACGGGTTTAACTCTGGAAGTTGAGTGCACACATTGACAACCGTTCTGTTAGATAGCTGCGTTTTGGATTTAAAAGCAGATATTTCCCTGTGCTTACTGCTGTTTCTTCCATATGCCGGTAATGGGCTGAAAACACCTGTTTTGGGACTCTGCAGAGAAAGTGTTTGCAGACTGCTGAATCCACACACGGGTTTAACCCTGGAAGTTGAGTGCACACATTGACAACCGTTCTGTTAGATAGCTGCGTTTTGGATTTAGAGGCAGATATTTCCCAGTGCTTACTGCTGTTTCTTCCATATGCCGGTAATGGGCTGAAAACGCCTGTTTTGGGACTCTGCAGAGAAAGTGTTTGCAGACTGCTGAATCCACACACGGGTTTAACTCTGGAAGTTGAGTGCACACATTGACAACCGTTCTGTTAGATAGCTGCGTTTTGGATTTAAAAGCAGATATTTCCCTGTGCTTACTGCTGTTTCTTCCATATGCCGGTAATGGGCTGAAAACGCCTGTTTTGGGACTCTGCAGAGAAAGTGTTTGCAGACTGCTGAATCCACACACGGGTTTAACTCTGGAAGTTGAGTGCACACATTGACAACCGTTCTGTTAGATAGCTGCGTTTTGGATTTAGAAGCAGATATTTCCCTGTGCTTACTGCTGTTTCTTCCATATGCCGGTAATGGGCTGAAAACGCCTGTTTTGGGACTCTGCAGAGAAAGTGTTTGCAGACTGCTGAATCCACACACGGGTCTAACTCTGGAAGTTGAGTGCACACATTGACAACCGTTCTGTTAGATAGCTGCGTTTTGGATTTAGAAGCAGATATTTCCCTGTGCTTACTGCTGTTTCTTCCATATGCCGGTAATGGGCTGAAAACGCCTGTTTTGGGACTCTGCAGAGAAAGTGTTTGCAGACTGCTGAATCCACACACGGGTTTAACTCTGGAAGTTGAGTGCACACATTGACAACCGTTCTGTTAGATAGCTGCGTTTTGGATTTAGAAGCAGATATTTCCCTGGGCTTACTGCTGTTTCTTCCATATGCCGGTAATGGGCTGAAAACGCCTGTTTTGGGACTCTGCAGAGAAAGTGTTTGCAGACTGCTGAATCCACACACGGGTTTAACTCTGGAAGTTGAGTGCACACATTGACAACCGTTCTGTTAGATAGCTGCGTTTTGAATTTAGAAGCAGATATTTCCCTGTGCTTACTGCTGTTTCTTCCATATGCCGGTAATGGGCTGAAAACGCCTGTTTTGGGACTCTGCAGAGAAAGTGTTTGCAGACTGCTGAATCCACACACGGGTTTAACTCTGGAAGTTGAGTGCACACATTGACAACCGTTCTGTTAGATAGCTGCGTTTTGGATTTAGAAGCAGATATTTCCCTGTGCTTACTGCTGTTTCTTCCATATGCCGGTAATGGGCTGAAAACGCCTGTTTTGGGACTCTGCAGAGAAAGTGTTTGCAGACTGCTGAATCCACACACGGGTTTCACTCTGGAAATTGTGTGCACACATTGACAACCGTTCTGTTAGATAGCTGCGTTTTGGATTTAGAAGCAGATATTTCCCTGTGCTTACTGCTGTTACTTCCATATGCCGGTAATGGGCTGAAAACGCCTGTTTTGGGACTCTGCAGAGAAAGTGTTTGCAGACTGCTGAATCCACACACGGGTTTAACTCTGGAAGTTGAGTGCACACATTGACAATCGTTCTGTTAGATAGCTGCGTTTTGGATTTAGAAGCAGATATTTCCCTGTGCTTACTGCTGTTTCTTCCATATACCGGTAATATGCTGAAAACGCCTGTTTTGGGACTCTGCAGAGAAGATGTTTGCAGACTGCTGAATCCACACACGGGTTTAACTCTGGAAGTTGAGTGCACACATTGACAACCGTTCTGTTAGATAGCTGCGTTTTGGATTTAGAAGCAGATATTTCCCTGTGCTTACTGCTGTTTCTTCCATATGCCGGTAATGGGCTGAAAACGCCTGTTTTGGGACTCTGCAGAGAAAGTGTTTGCAGACTGCTGAATCCACACACGGGTTTAACTCTGGAAGTTGAGTGCACACATTGACAACCGTTCTGTTAGATAGCTGCGTTTTGGATTTAGAAGCAGATATTTCCCTGTGCTTACTGCTGTTTCTTCCATATGCCGGTAATGGGCTGAAAACGCCTATTTTGGGACTCTGTAGAGAAAGAGTTTGCAGACTGCTGAATCCACACACGGGTTTAACTCTGGAAGTTGAGTGCACACATTGACAACCGTTCTGTTAGATAGCTGCGTTTTGGATTTAGAAGCAGATATTTCCCTGTGCTTACTGCTGTTTCTTCCATATGCCGGTAATGGGCTGAAAACGCCTGTTTTGGGAATCTGCAGAGAAAGTGTTTGCAGACTGCTGAATCCACACACGGGTTTAACTCTGGAAGTTGAGTGCACACATTGACAACCGTTCTGTTAGATAGCTGCGTTTTGGATTTAGAAGCAGATATTTCCCTGTGCTTACTGCTGTTTCTTCCATATGCCGGTAATGGGCTGAAAACGCCTGTTTTGGGACTCAGCAGAGAAAGTGTTTGCAGACTGCTGAATCCACACACGGGTTTAACCCTGGAAGTTGAGTGCACACATTGACAACCGTTCTGTTAGATAGCTGCGTTTTGGATTTAGAGGCAGATATTTCCCTGTGCTTACTGCTGTTTCTTCCATATGCCGGTAATGGGATGAAAACGCCTGTTTTGGGCCTCTGCAGAGAAAGTGTTTGCAGACTGCTGAATCCACACACGGGTTTAACTCTGGAAGTTGAGTGCACCCATTGACAACCGTTCTGTTAGATAGCTGCGTTTTGGATTTAGAAGCAGATATTTCCCTGGGCTTACTGCTGTTTCTTCCATATGCCGGTAATGGGCTGAAAACGCCTGTTTGGGGACTCTGCAGAGAAAGTGTTTGCAGACTGCTGAATCCACACACGGGTTTAACTCTGGAAGTTGAGTGCACACATTGACAACCGTTCTGTTAGATAGCTGCGTTTTGGATTTAGAAGCAGATATTTCCCTGTGCTTACTGCAGTTTCTTTCATATGCCGGTAATGGGCTGAAAACGCCTGTTTTGGGACTCTGCAGAGAAAGTGTTTGCAGACTGCTGAATCCACACACGGGTTTAACCCTGGAAGTTGAGTGCACACATTGACAACCGTTCTGTTAGATAGCTGCGTTTTGGATTTAGAGGCAGATATTTCCCAGTGCTTACTGCTGTTTCTTCCATATGCCGGTAATGGGCTGAAAACGCCTGTTTTGGGACTCTGCATAGAAAGTGTTTGCAGACTGCTGAATCCACACACGGGTTTAACTCTGGAAGTTGAGTGCACACATTGACAACCGTTCTGTTAGATAGCTGCGTTTTGGATTTAAAAGCAGATATTTCCCTGTGCTTACTGCTGTTTCTTCCATATGCCGGTAATGGGCTGAAAACGCCTGTTTTGGGACTCTGCAGAGAAAGTGTTTGCAGACTGCTGAATCCACACACGGGTTTAACTCTGGAAGTTGAGTGCACACATTGACAACCGTTCTGTTAGATAGCTGCGTTTTGGATATAGAAGCAGATATTTCCCTGTGCTTACTGCTGTTTCTTCCATATGCCGGTAATGGGCTGAAAACGCCTGTTTTTTGAATCTGCAGAGAAAGTGTTTGCAGACTGCTGAATCCACACACGGGTTTAACTCTGGAAGTTGTGTGCACACATTGACAACCGTTCTGTTAGATAGCTGCGTTTTGGATTTAGAAGCAGATATTTCCCTGTGCTTACTGCTGTTTCTTCCTTATGCCGGTAATGGGCTGAAAACACCTGTTTTGGGACTCTGCAGAGAAAGTGTTTGCAGACTACTGAATCCACAGACGGGTTTAACCCTGGAAGTTGAGTGCACACATTGACAACCGTTCTGTTAGATAGCTGCGTTTTGGATTTAGAGGCAGATATTTCCCTGTGCTTACTGCTGTTTCTTCCATATGCCGGTAATGGGCTGAAAACGCCTGTTTTGGGACTCAGCAGAGAAAGTGTTTGCAGACTGCTGAATTCACACACGGGTTTAACTCTGGAAGTTGAGTGCACACATTGACAACCGTTCTGTTAGATATCTGCGTTTTGGATTTAGAAGCAGATATTTCCCTGGGCTTACTGCTGTTTCTTCCATATGCGGGTAATGGGCTGAAAACGCCTCTTTGGGGACTCTGCAGAGAAAGTGTTTGCAGACTGCTGAATCCACACACGGGTTTAACTCTGGAAGTTGAGTGCACACATTGACAACCGTTCTGTTAGATAGCTGCGTTTTGGATTTAGAAGCAGATATTTCCCTGTGCTTACTGATGTTTCTTTCATATGCCGGTAATGGGCTGAAAACGCCTGTTTTGGGACTCTGCAGAGAAAGTGTTTGCAGACTGCTGAATCCACACACGGGTTTAACTCTGGAAGTTGAGTGCACACATTGACAACCGTTCTGTTAGATAGCTGCGTTTTGGATTTAGAAGCAGATATTTCCCTGGGCTTACTGCTGTTTCTTCCATATGCCGGTAATGGGCTGAAAACGCCTGTTTTGGGACTCTGCAGAGAAAGTGTTTGCAGACTGCTGAATCCACACACGGGTTTAACTCTGGAAGTTGAGTGCACACATTGACAACCGTTCTGTTAGATAGCTGCGTTTTGAATTTAGAAGCAGATATTTCCCTGTGCTTACTGCTGTTTCTTCCATATGCCGGTAATGGGCTGAAAACGCCTGTTTTGGGGACTGTGCAGAGAAAGTGTTTGCAGACTGCTGAATCCACACACGGGTTTAACTCTGGAAGTTGAGTGCACACATTGACAACCGTTCTGTTAGATAGCTGCGTTTTGGATTTAGAAGCAGATATTTCCCTGTGCTTACTGCTGTTTCTTCCATATGCCGGTAATGGGCTGAAAACGCCTGTTTTGGGACTCTGCAGAGAAAGTGTTTGCAGACTGCTGAATCCACACACGGGTTTAACTCTGGAAATTGTGTGCACACATTGACAACCGTTCTGTTAGATAGCTGCGTTTTGGATTTAGAAGCAGATATTTCCCTGTGCTTACTGCTGTTTCTTCCATATGCCGGTAATGGGCTGAAAACGCCTGTTTGGGGACTGTGCAGAGAAAGTGTTTGCAGACTGCTGAATCCACACACGGGTTTAACTCTGGAAGTTGAGTGCACACATTGACAACCGTTCTGTTAGATAGCTGCGTTTTGGATTTAGAAGCAGATATTTCCCTGTGCTTACTGCTGTTTCTTCCATATGCCGGTAATGGGCTGAAAACGCCTGTTTTGGGACTCTGCAGAGAAAGTGTTTGCAGACTGCTGAATCCACACACGGGTTTAACTCTGGAAGTTGAGTGCACACATTGACAACCGTTCTGTTAGATAGCTGCGTTTTGGATTTAGAAGCAGATATTTCCCTGTGCTTACTGCTGTTTCTTCCGTATACCGGTAATATGCTGAAAACGCCTGTTTTGGGACTCTGCAGAGAAGATGTTTGCAGACTGCTGAATCCACACACGGGTTTAACTCTGGAAGTTGAGTGCACACATTGACAACCGTTCTGTTAGATAGCTGCGTTTTGGATTTAGAAGCAGATATTTCCCTGTGCTTACTGCTGTTTCTTCCATATGCCGGTAATGGGCTGAAAACGCCTGTTTTGGGACTCTGCAGAGAAAGTGTTTGCAGACTGCTGAATCCACACACGGGTTTAACTCTGGAAGTTGAGTGCACACATTGACAACCGTTCTGTTAGATAGCTGCGTTTTGGATTTAGAAGCAGATATTTCCCTGTGCTTACTGCTGTTTCTTCCATATGCCGGTAATGGGCTGAAAACGCCTATTTTGGGACTCTGTAGAGAAAGTGTTTGCAGACTGCTGAATCCACACACGGGTTTAACTCTGGAAGTTGAGTGCACACATTGACAACCGTTCTGTTAGATAGCTGCGTTTTGGATTTAGAAGCAGATATTTCCCTGTGCTTACTGCTGTTTCTTCCATATGCCGGTAATGGGCTGAAAACGCCTGTTTTGGGAATCTGCAGAGAAAGTGTTTGCAGACTGCTGAATCCACACACGGGTTTAACTCTGGAAGTTGAGTGCACACATTGACAACCGTTCTGTTAGATAGCTGCGTTTTGGATTTAGAAGCAGATATTTCCCTGTGCTTACTGCTGTTTCTTCCTTATGCCGGTAATGGGCTGAAAACACCTGTTTTGGGACTCTGCAGAGAAAGTGTTTGCAGACTACTGAATCCACAGACGGGTTTAACTCTGGAAGTTGAGTGCACACATTGACAACCGTTCTGTTAGATAGCTGCGTTTTGGATTTAGAGGCAGATATTTCCCTGTGCTTACTGCTGTTTCTTCCATATGCCGGTAATGGGCTGAAAACGCCTGTTTTGGGACTCAGCAGAGAAAGTGTTTGCAGACTGCTGAATCCACACACGGGTTTAACTCTGGAAGTTGAGTGCACACATTGACAACCGTTCTGTTAGATAGCTGCGTTTTGGATTTAGAAGCAGATATTTCCCTGTGCTTACTGCTGTTTCTTCCATATGCCGGTAATGGGCTGAAAACGCCTGTTTTGGGACTCAGCAGAGAAAGTGTTTGCAGACTGCTGAATCCACACACGGGTTTAACCCTGGAAGTTGAGTGCACACATTGACAACCGTTCTGTTAGATAGCTGCGTTTTGGATTTAGAGGCAGATGTTTCCCTGTGCTTACTGCTGTTTCTTCCATATGCCGGTAATGGGATGAAAACGCCTGTTTTGGGACTCTGCAGAGAAAGTGTTTGCAGACTGCTGAATCCACACACGGGTTTAACTCTGGAAGTTGAGTGCACACATTGACAACCGTTCTGTTAGATAGCTGCGTTTTGGATTTAGAAGCAGATATTTCCCTGGGCTTACTGCTGTTTCTTCCATATGCCGGTAATGGGCTGAAAACACCTGTTTGGGGACTCTGCAGAGAAAGTGTTTGCAGACTGCTGAATACACACACGGGTTTAACTCTGGAAGTTGAGTGCACACATTGACAACCGTTCTGTTAGATAGCTGTGTTTTTGGATTTAGAAGCAGATATTTCCCTGTGCTTACTGCTGTTTCTTTCATATGCCGGTAATGGGCTGAAAACGCCTGTTTTGGGACTCTGCAGAGAAAGTGTTTGCAGACTGCTGAATCCACACACGGGTTTATCCCTGGAAGTTGAGTGCACACATTGATAACCGTTCTGTTAGATAGCTGCGTTTTGGATTTAGAGGCAGATATTTCCCAGGGCTAACTGCTGTTTCTTCCATATGCCGGTAATGGGCTGAAAACGCCTGTTTTGGGACTCTGCAGAGAAAGTGTTTGCAGACTGCTGAATCCACACACGGGTTTAACTCTGGAAGTTGAGTGCACACATTGACAACCGTTCTGTTAGATAACTGCGTTTTGGATTTAGAAGCAGATATTTCCCTGTGCTTACTGCTGTTTCTTCCATATGCCGGTAATGGGCTGAAAACGCCTATTTTGGGACTCTGCAGAGAAAGTGTTTGCAGACTGCTGAATCCACACACGGGTTTAACTCTGGAAGTTGAGTGCACACATTGACAACCGTTCTGTTAGATAGCTGCGTTTTGGATTTAGAAGCAGATATTTCCCTGTGGTTACTGCTGTTTCTTTCATATGCCGGTAATGGGCTGAAAACGCCTGTTTTGGGACTCTGCAGAGAAGATGTTTGCAGACTGCTGAATCCACACACGGGTTTAACTCTGGAAGTTGAGTGCACACATTGACAACCGTTCTGTTAGATAGCTGCGTTTTGGATTTAGAAGCAGATATTTCCCTGTGCTTACTGCTGTTTCTTCCATATGCCGGTAATGGGCTGAAAACGCCTGTTTTGGGACTCTGCAGAGAAAGTGTTTGCAGACTGCTGAATCCACACACGGGTTTAACTCTGGAAGTTGAGTGCACACATTGACAACCGTTCTGTTAGATAGCTGCGTTTTGGATTTAGAAGCAGATATTTCCCTGTGCTTACTGCTGTTTCTTCCATATGCCGGTAATGGCTGAAAACGCCTGTTTTGGGACTCTGCAGAGAAAGTGTTTGCAGACTGCTGAATCCACACACGGGTTTAACTCTGGAAGTTGAGTGCACACATTGACAACCGTTCTGTTAGATAGCTGCGTTTTGGATTTAGAAGCAGATATTTCCCTGTGCTTACTGCTGTTTCTTCCATATGCCGGTAATGGGCTGAAAATGCCTGTTTTGGGACTCTGCAGAGAAAGTGTTTGCAGACTGCTGAATCCACACACGGGTTTAACTCTGGAAGTTGAGTGCACACATTGACAACCGTTCTGTTAGATAGCTGCGTTTTGGATTTAGAAGCAGATATTTCCCTGTGCTTACTGCTGTTTCTTCCATATGCCGGTAATGGGCTGAAAACGCCTGTTTTGGACTCTGCAGAGAAAGTGTTTGCAGACTGCTGAATCCACACACGGGTTTAACTCTGGAAGTTGAGTGCACACATTGACAACCGTTCTGTTAGATAGCTGCGTTTTGGATTTAGAAGCAGATATTTCCCTGTGCTTACTGCTGTTTCTTCCATATGCCGGTAATGGGCTGAAAACGCCTGTTTTGGGACTCTGCAGAGAAAGTGTTTGCAGACTGCTGAATCCACACACGGGTTTAACTCTGGAAGTTGAGTGCACACATTGACAACCGTTCTGTTAGATAGCTGCGTTTTGGATTTAGAAGCAGATATTTCCCTGTGCTTACTGCTGTTTCTTCCATATGCCGGTAATGGGCTGAAAACGCCTGTTTTGGGACTCTGCACAGAAAGGGTTTGCAGACTGCTGAATCCACACACGGGTTTAACTCTGGAAGTTGAGTGCACACATTGACAACCGTTCTGTTAGATAGCTGCGTTTTGGATTTAGAAGCAGATATTTCCCTGTGCTTACTGCTGTTTCTTCCATATGCCGGTAATGGGCTGAAAACGCCTGTTTTGGGACTCTGCAGAGAAAGTGTTTGCAGACTGCTGAATCCACACACGGGTTTAACTCTGGAAGTTGAGTGCACACATTGACAACCGTTCTGTTAGATAGCTGCGTTTTGGATTTAGAAGCAGATATTTCCCTGTGCTTACTGCTGTTTCTTCCATATGCCGGTAATGGGGCTGAAAACGCCTGTTTTGGGACTCTGCAGAGAAAGTGTTTGCAGACTGCTGAATCCACACACGGGTTTAACTCTGGAAGTTGAGTGCACACATTGACAACCGTTCTGTTAGATAGCTGCGTTTTGGATTTAGAAGCAGATATTTCCCTGTGCTTACTGCTGTTTCTTCCATATGCCGGTAATGGGCTGAAAACGCCTGTTTTGGGACTCTGCAGAGAAAGTGTTTGCAGACTGCTGAATCCACACACGGGTTTAACTCTGGAAGTTGAGTACACACATTGACAACCGTTCTGTTAGATAGCTGCGTTTTGGATTTAGAAGCAGATATTTCCCTGTGCTTACTGCTGTTTCTTCCATATGCCGGTAATGGGCTGAAAACGCCTGTTTTGGGACTCTGCAGAGAAAGTGTTTGCAGACTGCTGAATCCACACACGGGTTTAACTCTGGAAGTTGAGTGCACACATTGACAACCGTTCTGTTAGATAGCTGCGTTTTGGATTTAGAAGCAGATATTTCCCTGTGCTTACTGCTGTTTCTTCCATATGCCGGTAATGGGCTGAAAACGCCTGTTTTGGGACTCTGCAGAGAAAGTGTTTGCAGACTGCTGAATCCACACACGGGTTTAACTCTGGAAGTTGAGTGCACACATTGACAACCGTTCTGTTAGATAGCTGCGTTTTGGATTTAGAAGCAGATATTTCCCTGTGCTTACTGCTGTTTCTTCCATATGCCGGTAATGGGCTGAAAACGCCTGTTTTGGGACTCTGCAGAGAAAGTGTTTGCAGACTGCTGAATCCACACACGGGTTTAACCCTGGAAGTTGAGTGCACACATTGACAACCGTTCTGTTAGATAGCTGCGTTTTGGATTTAGAGGCAGATATTTCCCTGTGCTTACTGCTGTTTCTTCCATATGCCGGTAATGGGCTGAAAACGCCTGTTTTGGGACTCTGCAGAGAAAGTGTTTGCAGACTGCTGAATCCACACACGGGTTTAACTCTGGAAGTTGAGTGCACACATTGACAACCGTTCTGTTAGATAGCTGCGTTTTGGATTTAAAAGCAGATATTTCCCTGTGCTTACTGCTGTTTCTTCCATATGCCGGTAATGGGCTGAAAACGCCTGTTTTGGGACTCTGCAGAGAAAGTGTTTGCAGACTGCTGAATCCACACACGGGTTTAACTCTGGAAGTTGAGTGCACACATTGACAACCGTTCTGTTAGATAGCTGCGTTTTGGATTTAGAAGCAGATATTTCCCTGTGCTTACTGCTGTTTCTTCCATATGCCGGTAATGGGCTGAAAACGCCTGTTTTGGGACTCTGCAGAGAAAGTGTTTGCAGACTGCTGAATCCACACACGGGTTTAACTCTGGAAGTTGAGTGCACACATTGACAACCGTTCTGTTAGATAGCTGCGTTTTGAATTTAGAAGCAGATATTTCCCTGTGCTTACTGCTGTTTCTTCCATATGCCGGTAATGGGCTGAAAACGCCTGTTTTGGGACTCTGCAGAGAAAGTGTTTGCAGACTGCTGAATCCACACACGGGTTTAACTCTGGAAGTTGAGTGCACACATTGACAACCGTTCTGTTAGATAGCTGCGTTTTGGATTTAGAAGCAGATATTTCCCTGTGCTTACTGCTGTTTCTTCAATATGCCGGTAATGGGCTGAAAACGCCTGTTTTGGGACTCTGCAGAGAAAGTGTTTGCAGACTGCTGAATCCACACACGGGTTTAACTCTGGAAGTTGAGTGCACACATTGACAACCGTTCTGTTAGATAGCTGCGTTTTGGATTTAGAAGCAGATATTTCCCTGTGCTTACTGCTGTTTCTTCCATATACCGGTAATATGCTGAAAACGCCTGTTTTGGGACTCTGCAGAGAAGATGTTTGCAGACTGCTGAATCCACACACGGGTTTAACTCTGGAAGTTGAGTGCACACATTGACAACCGTTCTGTTAGATAGCTGCGTTTTGGATTTAGAAGCAGATATTTCCCTGTGCTTACTGCTGTTTCTTCCATATGCCGGTAATGGGCTGAAAACGCCTGTTTTGGGACTCTGCAGAGAAAGTGTTTGCAGACTGCTGAATCCACACACGGGTTTAACTCTGGAAGTTGAGTGCACACATTGACAACCGTTCTGTTAGATAGCTGCGTTTTGGATTTAGAAGCAGATATTTCCCTGTGCTTACTGCTGTTTCTTCCATATGCCGGTAATGGGCTGAAAACGCCTATTTTGGGACTCTGTAGAGAAAGTGTTTGCAGACTGCTGAATCCACACACGGGTTTAACTCTGGAAGTTGAGTGCACACATTGACAACCGTTCTGTTAGATAGCTGCGTTTTGGATTTAGAAGCAGATATTTCCCTGTGCTTACTGCTGTTTCTTCCATATGCCGGTAATGGGCTGAAAACGCCTGTTTTGGGAATCTGCAGAGAAAGTGTTTGCAGACTGCTGAATCCACACACGGGTTTAACTCTGGAAGTTGAGTGCACACATTGACAACCGTTCTGTTAGATAGCTGCGTTTTGGATTTAGAAGCAGATATTTCCCTGTGCTTACTGCTGTTTCTTCCATATGCCGGTAATGGGATGAAAACGCCTGTTTTGGGACTCTGCAGAGAAAGTGTTTGCAGACTGCTGAATCCACACACGGGTTTAACTCTGGAAGTTGAGTGCACACATTGACAACCGTTCTGTTAGATAGCTGCGTTTTGGATTTAGAAGCAGATATTTCCCTGTGCTTACTGCTGTTTCTTCCATATGCCGGTAATGGGCTGAAAACGCCTGTTTGGGGACTCTGCAGAGAACGTGTTTGCAGACTGCTGAATCCACACGGGTTTAACTCTGGAAGTTGAGTGCACACATTGACAACCCTTCTGTTAGATAGCTGCGTTTTGGATTTAGAAGCAGATATTTCCCTGTGCTTACTGCTGTTTCTTTCATATGCCGGTAATGGGCTGAAAACGCCTGTTTTGGGGACTCTGCAGAGAAAGTGTTTGCAGACTGCTGAATCCACACACGGGTTTAACCCTGGAAGTTGAGTGCACACATTGACAACCGTTCTGTTAGATAGCTGCGTTTTGGATTTAGAGGCAGATATTTCCCAGTGCTTACTGCTGTTTCTTCCATATGCCGGTAATGGGCTGAAAACGCCTGTTTTGGGACTCTGCAGAGAAAGTGTTTGCAGACTGCTGAATCCACACACGGGTTTAACTCTGGAAGTTGAGTGCACACATTGACAACCGTTCTGTTAGATAGCTGCGTTTTGGATTTAAAAGCAGATATTTCCCTGTGCTTACTGCTGTTTCTTCCATATGCCGGTAATGGGCTGAAAACGCCTGTTTTGGGACTCTGCAGAGAAAGTGTTTGCAGACTGCTGAATCCACACACGGGTTTAACTCTGGAAGTTGAGTGCACACATTGACAACCGTTCTGTTAGATAGCTGCGTTTTGGATTTAGAAGCAGATATTTCCCTGTGCTTACTGCTGTTTCTTCCATATGCCGGTAATGGGCTGAAAACGCCTGTTTTGGGAATCTGCAGAGAAAGTGTTTGCAGACTGCTGAATCCACACACGGGTTTAACTCTGGAAGTTGAGTGCACACATTGACAACCGTTCTGTTAGATAGCTGCGTTTTGGATTTAAAAGCAGATATTTCCCTGTGCTTACTGCTGTTTCTTCCATATGCCGGTAATGGGCTGAAAACGCCTGTTTTGGGACTCTGCAGAGAAAGTGTTTGCAGACTGCTGAATCCACACACGGGTTTAACCCTGGAAGTTGAGTGCACACATTGACAACCGTTCTGTTAGATAGCTGCGTTTTGGATTTAGAGGCAGATATTTCCCAGTGCTTACTGCTGTTTCTTCCATATGCCGGTAATGGGCTGAAAACGCCTGTTTTGGGACTCTGCAGAGAAAGTGTTTGCAGACTGCTGAATCCACACACGGGTTTAACTCTGGAAGTTGAGTGCACACATTGACAACCGTTCTGTTAGATAGCTGCGTTTTGGATTTAAAAGCAGATATTTCCCTGTGCTTACTGCTGTTTCTTCCATATGCCGGGTAATGGGCTGAAAACGCCTGTTTTGGGACTCTGCAGAGAAAGTGTTTGCAGACTGCTGAATCCACACACGGGTTTAACTCTGGAAGTTGAGTGCACACATTGACAACCGTTCTGTTAGATAGCTGCGTTTTGGATTTAGAAGCAGATATTTCCCTGTGCTTACTGCTGTTTCTTCCATATGCCGGTAATGGGCTGAAAACGCCTGTTTTGGGACTCTGCAGAGAAAGTGTTTGCAGACTGCTGAATCCACACACGGGTTTAACTCTGGAAGTTGAGTGCACACATTGACAACCATTCTGTTAGATAGCTGCGTTTTGGATTTAGAAGCAGATATTTCCCTGTGCTTACTGCTGTTTCTTCCATATGCCGGTAATGGGCTGAAAACGCCTGTATTGGGACTCTGCAGAGAAAGTGTTTGCAGACTGCTGAATCCACACACGGGTTTAACTCTGGAAGTTGAGTGCACACATTGACAACCGTTCTGTTAGATAGCTGCGTTTTGGATTTAGAAGCAGATATTTCCCTGGGCTTACTGCTGTTTCTTCCATATGCCGGTAATGGGCTGAAAACGCCTGTTTTGGGACTCTGCAGAGAAAGTGTTTGCAGACTGCTGAATCCACACACGGGTTTAACTCTGGAAGTTGAGTGCACACATTGACAACCGTTCTGTTAGATAGCTGCGTTTTGAATTTAGAAGCAGATATTTCCCTGTGCTTACTGCTGTTTCTTCCATATGCCGGTAATGGGCTGAAAACGCCTGTTTTGGGACTCTGCAGAGAAAGTGTTTGCAGACTGCTGAATCCACACACGGGTTTAACTCTGGAAGTTGAGTGCACACATTGACAACCGTTCTGTTAGATAGCTGCGTTTTGGATTTAGAAGCAGATATTTCCCTGTGCTTACTGCTGTTTCTTCCATATGCCGGTAATGGGCTGAAAACGCCTGTTTTGGGACTCTGCAGAGAAAGTGTTTGCAGACTGCTGAATCCACACACGGGTTTCACTCTGGAAATTGTGTGCACACATTGACAACCGTTCTGTTAGATAGCTGCGTTTTGGATTTAGAAGCAGATATTTCCCTGTGCTTACTTCTGTTACTTCCATATGCCGGTAATGGGCTGAAAACGCCTGTTTTGGGACTCTGCAGAGAAAGTGTTTGCAGACTGCTGAATCCACACACGGGTTTAACTCTGGAAGTTGAGTGCACACATTGACAACCGTTCTGTTAGATAGCTGCGTTTTGGATTTAGAGGCAGATATTTCCCTGTGCTTACTGCTGTTTCTTCCATATGCCGGTAATGGGATGAAAACGCCTGTTTTGGGACTCTGCAGAGAAAGTGTTTGCAGACTGCTGAATCCACACACGGGTTTAACTCTGGAAGTTGAGTGCACACATTGACAACCGTTCTGTTAGATAGCTGCGTTTTGGATTTAGAAGCAGATATTTCCCTGGGCTTACTGCTGTTTCTTCCATATGCCGGTAATGGGCTGAAAACGCCTGTTTGGGGACTCTGCAGAGAAAGTGTTTGCAGACTGCTGAATCCACACACGGGTTTAACTCTGGAAGTTGAGTGCACACATTGACAACCGTTCTGTTAGATAGCTGCGTTTTGGATTTAGAAGCAGATATTTCCCTGTGCTTACTGCAGTTTCTTTCATATGCCGGTAATGGGCTGAAAACGCCTGTTTTGGGACTCTGCAGAGAAAGTGTTTGCAGACTGCTGAATCCACACACGGGTTTAACCCTGGAAGTTGAGTGCACACATTGACAACCGTTCTGTTAGATAGCTGCGTTTTGGATTTAGAGGCAGATATTTCCCAGTGCTTACTGCTGTTTCTTCCATATGCCGGTAATGGGCTGAAAACGCCTGTTTTGGGACTCTGCATAGAAAGTGTTTGCAGACTGCTGAATCCACACACGGGTTTAACTCTGGAAGTTGAGTGCACACATTGACAACCGTTCTGTTAGATAGCTGCGTTTTGGATTTAAAAGCAGATATTTCCCTGTGCTTACTGCTGTTTCTTCCATATGCCGGTAATGGGCTGAAAACGCCTGTTTTGGGACTCTGCAGAGAAAGTGTTTGCAGACTGCTGAATCCACACACGGGTTTAACTCTGGAAGTTGAGTGCACACATTGACAACCGTTCTGTTAGATAGCTGCGTTTTGGATTTAGAAGCAGATATTTCCCTGTGCTTACTGCTGTTTCTTCCATATGCCGGTAATGGGCTGAAAACGCCTGTTTTTTGAATCTGCAGAGAAAGTGTTTGCAGACTGCTGAATCCACACACGGGTTTAACTCTGGAAGTTGTGTGCA